>NW_025781328.1:0-37419 GCF_021130785.1 Homalodisca vitripennis | reverse complement strand
GGTTTCGCGCTATCGCCCCCAAAAAACAAAGTTTGCGTAAAATTTACAAAAAAATTTACATAATCCGTTTTTCGGCCAAAAATCGAGATGGGCAAAGTTTACTGGTCCTTTTCTGTAGATCGGCAATTTTGTAATTTGTGGGTAATCGTTTTGAGTACGAACAAAGGGTTCGGCGCTATCGGGTTGAAACTTATTTTTATCGAAAAAAATCCTGGAATTTAAATGTTCGAGGTTTTGTGGTTAACCAGGAAAGATAGAGCAAAAAGTCATTAGCCCTTTTTTTGTGTTATTTCATTCCGACTATAAATTTTTCCGTCGATCCGAGCTGTCCAACGGTTCCCCCGCTTCGGGCTTACAAAAAAAGTGCAGGGTGAAGAATGCCCCGTTTTTTGGGGAATTTTTTTTTGAGGGGTTGAAAATGAAAAATTTCACTTTTCGGGTTTTTCTGGGGGTTTTCCACGTGGAAAACTATTGTGTACCTTTTAAGCTCAACTTCGGGAAAAAGTGGTTAGAATTGTAACGTGAGTGAGTCAGTCAGTTACACATGCGGTTGTATATATATTAGACTGTTTGGTCGCGGGGGGGTAGCCCCGGGCCCCCCCAAAGTAAGTCCCTTTAAAATTTCGGTTTTTGATGATTTGGTTTTTAGGAAAATTGGGAATGATGTATCCCAGAAATTCCCGGGGAGGGGGGTTCGTTCCCGGGGAAAAGAGTCAGGGGGTTATCTGTATACAAAAACTTCCCAGGGGGGGGGGTTTTAAGATTTGGTGATTGGTAAAATTTGGACATGAGATCATGCCGGAAATTTCCCTGGGGGGGGGTTATGTCCCGGGGGGTTAATATCGGGGGTTTAATTTACTAGGAGGTTATTGTATCCCAGTTTACTTCGTGGGGGGGGGGTTAATGTTCCGGGGTTAAATGAACCCCGGGCCCCCCTTTTGGGGTGTGGCCCAAATTGGGGAAAGCGGAATTTGGAAAAATATTGACCCATTTTTGAATTTTCCCGTTTTAATCAAAGTTTTGTTTAAGGCCATTTTGTGGTTAACCGTTTGAGATAGAAAAAATGATGGACCTTTTTGTGGAATTTAAAATTTAAGGGGATTTGCCCTAGATTTTGAAGTAGGATTTGGTTTAGCCGGTTTAAAAAGGGTTTAAAAAAAGTCTGCATGGCAGCTATTGGAATTGTTCGTGAAATAAACAAAAAATTTATCCTAAGTCATTTTTTAATTTTTTTTAGTGGGTTTTTTTGTCAGGAGTTTATAAGTCATGCCCGAAATTCGGGGGGGGGGGCGTTTTAAAGTTACCGGGGGTTAAATCCAGGGGGGTTTAAATTTACCAGGAGATTATCTGTCCTTCCCGGGTATTGGGGGGGGAGGGGTTTAAAGTTACGGGGGGTTAAGCACGGGGGGCCTTTTTGGGGGTTGTGTCTGTGAGCATAATTTAAAATTACTCTGTCCCTATTACTTCGACGTTGTTATGTTTGCCAGTGCAGATTGGGGTTGTATTCATTTTAACTAGCTTAAATTTCAAACTGGATTGGGAATGATTTTCCGGGGTTTTAGTAAAACCCCAAAAAACCAATACGAAAAGATTTCATTGAGAACGATTTTTGGGTTAAGAAAGGTATGGATAAAGATACTTTACATTTTATGTGAAACTTTAAATTTTCTTTTAATAAAAGTTAAATATTAGGTAAATTAACGATCGGCGTTAGAAAACCCCAGAACAAATTTTATGTAAAAATCACAAACATTTGCATTTAAAGGTTTTGGGCCAAACAATTGTAGATAGGGCAAACGTTTCTTGAGTTTTTTGTAGAGACTTAATCTTTAAATAATGTATGAAATATGTTTTGAGCACGACAGCGGTTTGGCGGGTAACCCCTGAACCCAAAATTTTAGTGACAATTTCAAAAAAAAGAATAATCGCGTTTTGAGCTTATTGATGGGATTTGGGCAAAGTTTTCGGATTTTTTGGGGTCCGTCATTGCCCATATCCCCCATCTGTTTAGTTTTGAGTAAAGCGAAAGGGGTTTTGGCGTATCGAGGCGGAAGCTAAAATTTTTACGAAAATTCAAGATTTTTCCCCTTTAAACGCGTTTTGTGGCCCAAAACCCATGGAGAAGGGCAAAAAAAATTATGGACCTTTTTGTAGTTCACTTCACCCCCACTAGCGTTTTTTTTCGATCCGAGCCACGCCCCAGCTTTAGGCGTAAGAGTCAAACAAAAGTTACGCGAAAATGCCCAAAATTTGACAAAATTTTTTTTGGAAGTTTTAGGGGTTTATCGGTGAGATGTGGGAAAAATTTAAAGGTCTATTTTGGATAGACAATTCGAAAATCCCGTCAAAAAAATTGAGAGTTCGATAACGGTTTAACGTAGGGCTCTAAAAAAAAAACTACCCGATTTTAACAGTTTCAACGGTTTTTAATTTTTTTGGGGTTTTTAAAAATAAAAAAGTCCCGGGTTTTTGTTTTCCTGTTGGTTATCGGCAAAAAAGTACGGGGGTGCCAAATTTCGTTTCCGCATTTAGAATTGTTAGAATTTTATCTATATATCAACAGTCAGTGAGTCAGTTTCACATGCGGCTGTATATATATGGGATCGCCTTCGGCGTGGGGGGTACCCCCCCGGCCCCCATTTGGGTGTTGGCCAATTTCAGGGAAAAGGGGAAATTAGTGGGGTTAAATTTCAGAGAATTATTGGGTTTGGGGGAGTTTAAATTAGGTACTTTATTGAAATTTTTTTTTTTAAAATAAAAGTTTTGACTTTAATGGCTTTTACTGTTAACCTTTGAGATACGAGAAAAAGGATGGCCTTTTTGTCGGAAATTTGTTTTTGTCTTTCATTGTGCCCCCAGATTTGAGCTACGATCTCTCGTTTAGTCGGTACAACGTGGGATAAAAGTCTCCATGGAGTGTTGTGTAAAAGATTTAGTGTAAAAAAAATTTAAAACTACCTTTTATAGATTATTAAGTTGAGGGGGGTTTTTAATTTTAAATAGGGTTCACCCAAAAAAAAAACCCCGGGAAAGGGGCTTTATGTTCTGGGGGTTAAAAAACGCGTGGTATTTTTAGAAAATTTGTGTTGGGCACGGGGAAATTTTTTATCAAAATAAAACGTTGATGGGGGGTTTAAATTAATTGGGAAAAATTTCATTCCCCGCCAGAGTTTTGAAAATGAACTAATATTTCAAAAATAAAAAAAAACCTTTGCCCCTTTTGTTTTTTAAAGCTTCCTAAACGTCGAAAAACTCCCAGTGGAGGGGGGTTTTATCATCGTTACGTGTAAACAAGGTCAATATGGAAAACCCGATGAATCACACTAATTATAGTTGCAAAAATTTAAAAACACCTAAAAGGACGACAAAGAATTACCATTTTGGCTTAACGGCTTCGGAAGATAAACGTGAAAAATTGGGCCTTTTTTTTTTTCCCATGAAATATTACAAAAATTTTTCTTTAAAAACTGGGCCCGGTTCCCAAAATATGGGCCCCAAAAGAATTTAAAAAAAATTTTTCCCCTTAAACCGTTTTTTCGGTAAAACTGGGAAAAAGGGTAAAAGGTCACTTGACTTTTGTGTAGATGCATTTTTTTTTAAAAAGAATTTTACTGGGCTAGAACTAAAAATTTTGTTTACATTTTAAACCGTTATGCCCAAAAACGTTGGGGGGCAAAATTTTCGAACCCCTTTTTTAGATACGTGATTTTCCCAAATCGGAAAGAAAATTTGTTTTACTACCCAATTTTTTAGCCGTACAAGCCAAATTTTTTTGACAAAAAACAAAAAATTAATCGCGTTTTTCGGCAACTAATAAAATTTAAAAGTCAGTTAACCTTTTTTGTGATATATTTTTTCCTAAATTAAACCCTTTTTTTTAACTTCCACCCCAATTTTCCCCTTCACTAAAAAAAAAAAGTTTCACCGTAAAAATTAACAAAACAATTGCACATAATCACGTTTTTTTCGGCCGAACCACTGGAGATACAGCAAAAAGTTACTGGACCTTTTCTGTAGATCGCGCAATTTGCTAATTTGATGGGTCAATCAGATTTGAGCTACGACCTACGGTTCGGCCACTATCAGGCTCGAAACTTTATTTTAAGCAAAAGAATCTCTGGAATGTCAAACATTCCCCGCGTTTTTGTAGCTTAACCACACGAGATAGGACAAAAAGTCACTGGACCTTTTTTGTAGTTCATCTTCATTCCTGACTAACGATTTTTCGTCAGATCGAAGCTAGCTCCAACGGTTCACCCCGCTATCAGGCTTACAAGAAATGCCTGCAGGGGGTGAAGAATGCGCAATTTTTTAGGAAACATTTTTTTGAGGGTTTAAAAGTAAAAAAAGTCCGGTTTTCAGACTTTTCCCTCCGGGTCATATTGTGAAAGGTACCTGCGTGCCAAATTTCAAGTTTCCAGCACTTCTAGAACTATGTTAGAATTTGTATCTATATATCAGTGAGTCAGTCAGTCAGTCAGTTTCACATGCGGCTGTAAAGTATATTAGATTAGATAACCGTTAGAGATACAAGAAAAAGTGACTGGACCTTTCTTGTCGAAAATTTAATTTTCTCTTTCGATTATGCCATCAGATTTAAGCTACGACCTATAATTTAGGCAGTACAGAGCTTAGGACAAAAGGCTGCACTGGGCAGTTTAAAAATATCACGTAAAACTTAAAAATAATCAATACTTTAAAACGCGTTATGCAGCCAAACCGTTGAGGATAGGGCAAAATGTTACTGAACATTTTTTGTAGATCACGCAATTTTCTTAAATCCTTTTAAAAATTTGTTTTGAGCTACGACCAACCGTTTAGCCGCTATCGGAGCCCGAAAGGAAAATGTTTAGGTGAAAATTTCCAAATTATTTTCACTTAATCACGTTTTGCGGCCAAACCAATGGAGATAGAGTAAAGAGTTACTGGCCTCATTTTTGTAGATTTACCTCATTTCCTAACTCCAACGTCTGTCTTATTTCGACCTCCGTCCAATGGTGTCGCCGCTATCGAGCCCGAAAACAAAAGTTTTCACGTAAAAATTACAAAACAATTTGCACATAATCACGTTTTTTTCGGCCGAAACCACTGGAGATACAGCAAAAAGTTACTGGACCTTTTCTGTAGATCGCGCAATTTGCTAATTTGATGGGTCAATCAGATTTTAGCTACGACCTACGGTTCGGCCACTATCAGGCTCGAAACTTTATTTTAAGCAAAAGAATCTCTGGAATGTCAAACATTCCCGCGTTTTGTAGCTTAACCACACGAGATAGGACAAAAAGTCACTGGACCTTTTTTGTAGTTTCACTTCATTCCTGACTAACGATTTTTCGTCAGATCGAAGCTAGCTCCAACGGTTTCACCCGCTATCAGGCTTACAAGAAATGCCTGCAGGGGTGAAGAATGCGCAATTTTTTAGGAATTTTTTTGAGGGGGTTTTTAAAAGTAAAAAAGTCCCGGTTTTCAGACTTTTCCTCCGGGTCATATTGTGTCATAAGGTACCTGCGTGCCAAATTTCCAAGTTTCCAGCACTTCTAGAACTATGTTAGAATTTGTATCTATATATCAGTGAGTCAGTCAGTCAGTCCAGTTTCACATGCGGCTGTATAGTATATTAGATAAAACCGTTAGAGATACAAGAAAAAGTGGACTGGACCTTTCTTGTCGAAAATTTAATTTTCTCTTTCGATTATGCCATCAGGATTTAAGCTACGACCTATAATTTAGGCAGTACAGAGCTTAGGACAAAAGGCTGCACTGGGCAAGTTTAAAAATATTCACGTAATAAACTTAAAAAATCAATACTTTAAAACGCGTTATGCAGCCAAACCGTTGAGGAATAGGGCAAAATGTTATCTGAACATTTTTTTGTAGATCACGCAATTTCTTAAATCCTTTTAAAAATTTGTTTTGAGCATACGACCAAAAACCGTTTAGCCGCTATCGAGCCCGAAAGGTAAATTTTTAGGTGAAAATTTCCAAATATTTTTCACTTAATCACGTTTTGCGGCCAAACCAATGGAGATAGAGTAAAGAGTTACTGGCACATTTTTTGTAGATTACCTCATTTCCTAACTCCAACGTCTGTCTTATTTTCGACCTCCGTTCCAATGGTTTCGTCGCCGCTATCGAGCCCGAAAAACAAAAGTTTTCACGTAAAAATTACAAAACAATTGCACATAATCACGTTTTTTCGGCCGAACCACTGGAGATACAGCAAAAAAGTTACTGGACCTTTTCTGTAGAATCGCGCAATTTGCTAATTTGATGGGTCAATCAGATTTGAGCTACGACCTACGGTTCGGCCACTATCAGGCTCGAAACTTATTTTATTTAAGCAAAAGAATCTCTGGAATGTCAAACATTCCCACGTTTTGTAGCTTAACCACACACGAGATAGGACAAAAAGTCACTGGACCTTTTTTTGTAGTTACACTTTATTTCCTGACTAACGATTTTTCGTCAGATCGAAGCTAGCTCCAACGGTTTCACCCGCTATCAGGCTTACAAGAAATGCCTGCAGGGGTGAAGAAATGCGCAATTTTGTAGGAATTTTTTTTGAGGGGTTTAAAAGTAAAAAAAGTCCGGTTTTCAGACTTTTCCTCCGGGTCATATTGTGTCATAAGGTACCTGCGTTGCCAAATTTCAAGTTTCCAGCACTTCTAGAACTTATGTTAGAATTTGTATCTATATATCAGTGAGTCAGTCAGTCTAGTCAGTTTTCACATGCGGCTGTATAGTATATTAGATTAGATAACCGTTAGAGATACAAGAAAAAGTGACTGGACCTTTCTTGTCGAAAAAAATTTAATTTTCTCTTTCGATTATGCCATCAGATTTAAGCTACGACCTATAATTTAGGCAGTACAGAGCTTAGGACAAAAGGCTGCACTGGGCAGTTTAAAAATATCACGTAAAAACTTAAAAAAATCAATACTTTAAAACGCGTTTTATGCAGCCAAACCGTTGAGGATAGAGCAAAATGTTACTGAACATTTTTTGTAGATCACGCAATTTTCTTAAATCCTTTTAAAAATTTGTTTTGAGCTACGACCAACCGTTTTAGGCCGCTATCGAGCCCGAAAGGTAAATTTTTAGGTGAAAATTTCCAAATATTTTCACTTAATCACGTTTTGCGGCCAAACCAATGGAGATAGAGTAAAGAGTTACTGGCACATTTTTGTAGATTACCTCATTTCCTAACTCCAACGTCTGTCTGTCTTATTTCGACCTCCGTCCAATGGTTTTCGCCGCTATCGAGCCCGAAAACAAAAGTTTCACGTAAAAATTACAAAACAATTGCACGGGATAATCACGTTTTTCGGCCGAAATCCACTGGAGATACAGCAAAAAGTTACTGGACCTTTTCTGTAGATCGCGCAATTTGCTAATTTGATGGGGTCAATCAGATTTGAGCTACGACCTACGGTTTCGGCCACTATCAGGCTCGAAACTTTATTTTAAGCAAAAGAATCTCTGGAATGTCAAACATTCCCGCGTTTTGTAGCTTAACCACACGAGATAGGACAAAAAGTCACTGGACCTTTTTTGTAGTTCACTTCATTCCTGACTAACGATTTTTCGTCAGATCGAAGCTAGCTCCAACGGTTCACCCGCTATCAGGCTTACAAGAAATGCCTGCAGGGGTGAAGAATGCGCAATTTTTTTAGGAATTTTTTTGAGGGGTTTAAAAGTAAAAAAGTCCGGTTTTCAGACTTTTCCTCCGGGTCATATTGTGAAAGGTACCTGCGTGCCAAATTTCAAGTTTCCAGCACTTCTAGAACTATGTTAGAATTTGTATCTATATATCAGTGAGTCAGTCCAGTCAGTCAGTTTCACATGCGGCTGTATAGTATATTAGATTAGATAACCGTTAGAGATACAAGAAAAAGTGACTGGACCTTTCTTGTCGAAAATTTAATTTTCTCTTTCGATTATGCCATCAGATTTAAGCTACGACCTATAATTTAGGCAGTACAGAGCTTAGGACAAAAGGCTGCACTGGGCAGTTTAAAAATATCACGTAAAACTTAAAAAATCAATACTTTAAAACGCGTTATGCAGCCAAACCGTTGAGGATAGGGCAAAATGTTACTGAAACATTTTTTGTAGATCACGCAATTTCTTAAATCCTTTTAAAAATTTGTTTTGAGCTACGACCAACCGTTTAGGCCGCTATCGAGCCCGAAAGGAAAATTTTTAGGTGAAAATTTCCAAATATTTTCACTTAATCACGTTTTGCGGCCAAACCAATGGAGATAGAGTAAAAGAGTTACTGGCACATTTTTGTAGATTACCTCATTTCCTAACTCCAAACGTCTGTCTTATTTCGACCTCCGTCCAATGGTGTTCGCCGCTATCGAGCCCGAAAACAAAAAGTTTCACGTAAAAATTACAAAACAATTGCACATAATCACGTTTTTCGGCCGAACCACTGGAGATACAGCAAAAAGTTACTGGACCTTTTCTGTAGATCGCGCAATTTGCTAATTTGATGGGTCAATCAGATTTGAGCTACTACGACCTACGGTTCGGCCACTATCAGGCTCGAAACTTTATTTTAAGCAAAAGAATCTCTGGAATGTCAAACATTCCCCGCGTTTTGTAGCTTAACCACACGAGATAGGGACAAAAAGTCACTGGACCTTTTTTGTAGTTCACTTCATTCCTGACTAACGATTTTTCGTCAGATCGAAGCTAGCTCCAACGGTTCACCCCCGCTATCAGGCTTACAAGAAATGCCTGCAGGGGTGAAGAATGCGCAATTTTTTAGGAATTTTTTTTGAGGGGTTTAAAAGTAAAAAAGTCCGGGTTTTCAGACTTTTCCCCTCCGGGTCATATTGTGTCATAAGGTACCTGCGTGCCAAATTTCAAGTTTCCAGCACTTCTAGAACTATGTTAGAATTTGTATCTATATATCAGTGAGTCCAGTCAGTCAGTCAGTTTCACATGCGGCTGTATAGTATATTAGATAACCGTTAGAGATACAAGAAAAAGTGACTGGACCTTTCTTGTCGAAAATTTAATTTTCTCTTTCGATTATGCCATCAGATTTAAGCTACGACCTATAATTTTAGGCAGTACAGAGCTTTAGGACAAAAAGGCTGCACTGGGCAGTTTAAAAAATATCACGTAAAACTTAAAAAAATCAATACTTTAAAACGCGTTATGCAGCCAAACCGTTGAGGATAGGGCAAAATGTTACTGAACATTTTTTGTAGATCACGCAATTTCTTAAATCCTTTTAAAAATTTGTTTTGAGCTACGACCAACCGTTTAGCCGCTATCGAGCCCGAAAGGTAAATTTTTAGGTGAAAATTTCCAAATATTTTCACTTAATCACGTTTTGCGGCCAAACCAATGGAGATAGAGTAAAGAGTTACTGGCACATTTTTTGTAGATTACCACTCATTTCCTAACTCCAACGTCTGTCTTATTTCGACCTCCGTCCAATGGTTTCGCCGCTATCGAGCCCGAAAACAAAAGTTTCACGTAAAAAATTACAAAACAATTGCACATAATCACGTTTTTCGGCCGAACCACTGGAGATACAGCAAAAAGTTACTGGACCTTTTCTGTAGATCGCGCAATTTGCTAATTTTGATGGGTCAATCAGATTTGAGCTACGACCTACGGTTCGGCCACTATCAGGCTCGAAACTTTATTTTAAGCAAAAGAATCTCTGGAATGTCAAACATTCCCGCGTTTTGTAGCTTAACCACACGAGATAGGACAAAAAGTCACTGGACCTTTTTTGTAGTTCACTTCATTCCTGACTAACGATTTTTCGTCAGATCGAAGCTAGCTCCAACGGTTCACCCGCTATCAGGCTTACAAGAAATGCCTGCAGGGGTGAAGAATGCGCAATTTTTTAGGAATTTTTTTGAGGGGTTTAAAAGTAAAAAAAGTCCGTGGTTTTCAGACTTTTCCTCCGGGTCATAATTGTGAAAGGTACCTGCGTGCCAAATTTCAAGTTTCCAGCACTTCTAGAACTATGTTAGAATTTGTATCTATATATCAGTGAGTCAGTCAGTCAGTCAGTTTCACATGCGGCTGTATAGTATATTAGATAACCGTTAGAGATACAAGAAAAAGTGACTGGACCTTTCTTGTCGAAAAATTTAATTTTCTCTTTCGATTATGCCATCAGATTTAAGCTACGGACCTATAATTTAGGCAGTACAGAGCTTAGGACAAAAGGCTGCACTGGGCAGTTTAAAACAATATCACGTAAAACTTAAAAAAAAATCAATACTTTAAAACGCGTTATGCAGCCAAACCGTTGAGGATAGGGCAAAATGTTACTGAACATTTTTTGTAGATCACGCAATTTTCTTAAAATCCTTTTAAAAATTTGTTTTTGAGCTACGACCAACCGTTTCAGCCGCTATCGAGCCCGAAAGGTAAATTTTTAGGTGAAAATTTCCAAATATTTTCACTTAATCACGTTTTGCGGCCAAACCAATGGAGATAGAGTAAAGAGTTACTGGCACATTTTTGTAGATTACCTCATTTCCTAACTCCAACGTCTGTCTTATTTCGACCTCCGTCCAATGGTTTCGCCGCTATCGAGCCCGAAAACAAAAGTTTCACGTAAAAAATTACAAAACAATTGCACATAATCACGTTTTTTTTTTTCGGCCCGAACCACTGGAGATACAGCAAAAAGTTTACTGGACCTTTTCTGTAGATCGCGCAATTTGCTAATTTGATGGGTCAATCAGATTTGAGCTACGACCTACGGTTCGGCCACTATCAGGCTCGAAACTTTATTTTAAGCAAAAGAATCTCTGGGAATGTCAAACATTCCCGCGTTTTGTAGCTTTAAACCACACGAGATAGGACAAAAAGTCACTGGACCTTTTTTGTAGTTCACTTCATTCCTGACTAAACGATTTTTTCGTCAGATCGAAGCTAGCTCCAACGGTTCACCCGCTATCAGGCTTACAAGAAATGCCTGCAGGGGTGAAGAATGCGCAATTTTTTTATGCTACGCCCCCCAGGCCCCCATTTGGGTGTTGGCCAATTTCAGGGATAAGCGGAATTCAGTGACGGGTTAAATCAGAGAATTATACTAGGGTCTGGGAGTTTAAATTAGGCCTACTTTATTTGAAATTTTATTTATTAATCAAAGTTTTGACTTTAAATGGCATTTTTACTGCTTAACCGTTAGAGATACGAGAAAAAGTGACTGGACCCTTTCTTGTCGGAAATTTTGATTTTGTCTTTCGATTGTGCCCTCAGATTTGAGCTACGATCTCTCGTTTAGTCGGTACAACGCTTGGGATAAAAAAGTCTCCACTGGTCAGCTGTTGTGTAAACAGATTTAGTGTAAATAAATTTAAAACTACCTTTATCAGACTTATTAAGTTAGATCAGGGGGTTTAATTTAATCAGGAGTTCATCAAACAAGAAATTCCCGGGAAAGGGGCTTTTATGTTCTCTCGGGGGTTAAAGAACGCGTTGGTACTTTTCTAGTAAAATTTTGTGTCTGGGCACGAGGAATTTTTATCAAAATAAAACGTTGATCAGCGGGGTTTTAAATTAATTCGGAAATTATCATTCCCCGCCAGAGTTTTTGAACAATGAACTAATATTTCATAAAATAAAAAAAAACACTTTGTCCCTATGTACTATTTAAGCTTCACTAACGCTCAGCCAACTCCCGATGTGGAGGGGGGTTTTAGTCACTCGTTAACGTAGTAATACAAGGTCAATATGGAACCAGCATGAATCACACTAATTATAGTTGCAAAATTTAAAAACACCTAAAAGTGACGACAAAAGAATTAGCCATTATAGAGCATTTATCAGGCCTTACGGAAAGATAAACGATAGAAAGCTGCTGGGCCCCTTTTTTGTATAATCCTATGAATAGCTACTTACAAAAAGTTTTTGCATTTAAGCTAGGGCCAACGGTTCGGCCACTATCGAGCACGAAAAGTAAGTTTGTAAGTGAAATTTTCAATATAATCACGTTTTTACGGCTAAATCATGGAATATAGAGTAAAAGGTCACTTGACTTTTTGTGTAGATCGCATTATTTTGTATTAAAATGAAATTTTTAATCTGGGCTAGAACTAAGATTTTGTCTACGATTAAAACGCGTTTATGCGGCCAAACCGTTGAGGATAGGGGCAAAATGTTACTGAACCTTTTTTGTAGATCACGTGATTTCCTAAATCGGAAATGAAAATTTGTTTTGAGCTACGGCCAACTGTTTAGGCCGCTATCAAGCCCGGAATGTAAATTTGTAGGGCGAAAATTTCAAAATATTTTTCACTTAATCGCGTTTTTGCGGTCAAACTAATGGAGATATAGTAAAAAGTTCAGTTAACCTTTTTTTGTAGATCATATTATTTCCTAAATCTAACCTTTCTTTTATTTTGACCTCCGACCAATTGTTTCGCCGCTATCGACCCTAAAACAAAGTTTTCACGTGAAAATTACAAAAAAATTGCACATAATCACGTTTTTTTTTCGGCCAAACTAATGGAGATATGGCAAAAAGTCACTAGACCTTTTCTGTAGATCGCGGAATTTGCTAATTTGATGGGTCAATCAGATTTGAGCTAACGACAAACGGTTCGGCCGCTATCGGGCCCAAAACATTATTTTTGGCGAAAAAAATCTCTGTGAATGTCAAATATTCGAGCGTTTTTGTCGCTTAAACCATGGGAGATAGAGCAAAAAGTCACTTGACCTTTTTTGTAGTTCACTTCATTCCTGACTAACGAATTTTTCATCAGATCCGAGCTAGCTCCAATGGTTCGCCCGTTATCGGGCTTACAAAAAAGGCCTGCAAGGGTAAAAAATGCGCGTTTTTATTTGCGAATTTTTTTGAGGGGTTTTAAAATTAAAAAATTCCCAGTTTTCAGACTTTTCCTGATGGTTTTCACGGTAAAAGGTACCTCCGTGTCCAAATTTCAAGTTTCTAGCACTTCTAGAAGTAGGTTAGAATTTGTATACATATATCAGTCAGTCAGTCAGTTTCACATGCGGCTGTATAGTATATTAGACTCGCCTTCGGCTCTCTGGGGGCCACGCCCCCAGGCCCCCATGATGTACGCTTGCAAATTCGGGGATAAGAGAGATTTGGTGGAATTTTTTTAAAACTCCGACGTGAGGCATACCGGGAAATTCCCTAGGGGGGTGTAATGTTACCAGGAGGTTTAATTTACTCAGGAGGTTATCCGGTCATTCCAGGAAATTCACGGGGGTGGTTAAAGGATTCGGTGTTTGGTAAATTTGATGTAACGCTTACAAATTTGGGGATAAGAGAGAGATTTGGTGATTGTTTAAAATTGGAACATGAGGTCATGCCAGGAGATTCCTGGGGGGGGGGGTTTAATGTTACTGGGGGTTAAGACATCAGGGGGCTATCCGGTTATACCGAGGAACCGTCCCATGGGGGGGTTAAGAGATTTGGTGATTGTTAGAATTCGGACATGAGTCATGACAGGAAATTCCCTGGGGGGGTTTAATGTTACCAGGAGGGTTAACACATCAGGGGGTGTAATTTACTCAGTTGGTTATCTGGTCATTCCAGGAAATTGCGGGGGGGGTTAATGTTACCGGGGGTCAACGACACACCCCAGGCTCCCTTTTGGGGGTTGGCAAAATTCGGGGATAAGCGGATAATTCGGAATTAAAATTGGACCTATTTTTATTGAATTTTTTCAGTTTTAATAATCAAAGTTTTGACTTTAATGGGCATTTCACGTGTTTAACCGTTAGAGATACAAGAAAAAGTGACTGGACCTTTCTTGTCGGAAATTTACATTTTGTCTTTTTTTAAATTTAAAATTCGATTTTACCCTCGGATTTGAGCTAACCGATCTCTGGTTTAGTCGGTACAACGCTTTGGGATAAAAGTCTGCACTGGTCAGGCTGTTGTGTAAACAGATTTAGTGTAAATAAATTTAAAACTACCTTTATCAGATTATTAAGTTGATCAGGGGGTTTAATTTAATCAGGAGTTCATCAACCGAGAAATTCCCGGGAAAGGGGGTTTATGTTCTCGGGGGTTAAAGAACGCGTGGTACTTTTCTAGTAAATTTGTGTCTGGGCACGAGGAATTTTTATCAAAATAAAAAGTTGATCAGAGGGTTTTAATTAATTCGGAAAATTATCATTCCACGCCAGAGTTTTGACAATGAACTAATATTTCATAAAATAAAAAAAAAACACTCTGTCCCTATCTACTATTAAAGCTTCACTAACGCTCAGCCAACTCCCGATGTTGGTGGGGGGTTTTAGTCACTCGTTAACGTAGTAATATAAGGTCAATATGGAACCAGCATGAATCGCATTAATTATAGTTGCAAAATTTTAAAACGCCTAAAAGTGACGACAAAGAAATTTAGCCATTTAGAGCATTTTACCAGGCTTACGGAAAGATAAACGATAGAAAGCTGCTGGGCATTTTTTTGTAGATCCTATCAATAGCTACTTACAAAAAGTTTTACATTTAAGGTAGGGCCAACGGTTCGGCCACTATCGAGCACGAAACGTCAGTTTTTAAGTGGAATTTTCAATATAATCACGTTTTACGGCTAAATCATGGAAGATAGAAGCAAAAGGTCAGTAGACCTTTTGAGTAGATCGCATTATTTTGTATTATTAAAATGAAATTTTTAATCTGGGCTAGAACTAAGATTTTGTCTGAAATAGAGCCCAGAAAACAAAATCTCACGTAAAACTCAAAAAATCAAAAACTTTAATAAACGCGTTATGCGGCCAAACCGTTGAGGATAGGGCAAAATGTTACTGGAACTTTTTTTGTAGATCACGTTGATTTCCTAAATCCTACTGAAAAATTTATTTTGAGCTACGACCAACCGTCTAGCCGTTATCAAGCCCGGAATGTAAAATTTGTAGGCGAAAATTTCCAAATATTTTCATTTAATCGCGTTTTGCGGTCAAACTAATGAAAATATAGTAAAAGATCACTGAACCTTTTTGTAGATCATATCATTTCCTAAATCTACCCTTTGTTTTTATTTTGACCTCCGCCCAATTGTTTCGCCGCTATCGACCCCAAAAACAAAGTTTTCCACTTGAAAATTACAAAAAAATTTCACATAATCACGTTTCTCGGCCAAACCAATGGAGATAGGGCAAAAAGTCACTAAACCATTTCTGTAGATCGCGCAATTTTGCTAATTTGATGGGTCAATCAGATTTGAGCTACGACCAACGGTTCGGCCGCTATCGGGCTCGAAACATTATTTTTATCGAAAGAATCTCTGGAATGTCAAATGTTCGAGCGTTTTGTCGCTTAACCATGGAAGATAGAGCAAAAAGTCACTGGCCCTTTTTTGTAGTTCACTTCATTTCTGACTATGAATTTTTCGTCAAATCCGAGCTAGCTCCAACGGTTCGCGCCCGCTATCGGGCTTACAAAAAAGGCCTGCAAGGGTAAAAAATGCGGTTTTTTGCGAATTTTTTTGAGGTGTTTAAAATTAAAAAATCCCGGTTTTCAGAAATTTTCCTGTTGGTTATCCGGCAAAAGGTATCTGTGTACCAAATTTCAAGTCTCTAACTCATCTGGAAGTAGGTTAGAATTAGTATACGTGAGTGAGTGAGTCAGTCAGTTCAGTCAGTTACACATGCGGTTGTATATATATTAGATATATATATATTTCATACAAATATGTCAATAGTTAAAAAAACTTCCTAGCACTAACCGATACTGTAATACTATCTCGGCCACTTTTCAACTGAGGGTATATATTTTATGAATATAGTTTTGCAATAGAGGACGTCTGTGGAAAAATCATTACTTACGGTATTGATATTTTAAAATCATTACGCAAACTTACGTTCAGGAATGCAGGAAGTTTCATTGCAAAGATACTGGGTTGGGGGAATTTTCAGTTCGAAAGAGTCTGTAGTCTTAGAATATAACCGCTTTTACGTTTAAAAGCCATGCATTTTTTTCTTATAAATATTATATTTACGTAATCTACGTATAAAATAAATTACACACTTATATTTTATATGTGTAACCCTGTGCTATCAATACACAATATACTAGCAAAAAATGCACTTGAAAAAGATATTATTTTTAACTCCATTACTAAAATCCAAGTTCAGTAAACTTTATTTTACTCTGCTAGGATGTACAATATAAATATCAGAAAAAAGAAGAGCTTAAGGAAATATTTTGTGTAATGACTAGCAGATGTCAGAGCGGTCGAGAGAGAGCGACATGGAGTGTGTTATAGTTAGCCCAGGTACGAGTCATTCTTAGTTATTGTTTGCACTTTTAAATGTACTGTATCGTACCGAGTCTCCTCTGTATTCTGTTTATTAAGATCCTCGAATTGGCCAGTGATCACGTTGTCGGAAAGTATTGTTCAACATGGATTTGCCACTTAGTAAGAGAAAGAAAGAGGCTGTGTTAGAAAAATTAAAAGGTTAATTAATTGTAAATATTCTATCAACAAGAAACTTTTTCCATGCAAGATGCTCATACATGTTAATTACGTTCTGGCTGTGTTGCAGGAATAAATATATTATATGAAGGTTATTAAACGAGTGGTACAGGCAGGTCGTATTATCTGTATTGGTACCACTTCTAAAACTAGAGATGTAGTCAATTTCAAATCATGAGATAATAAATAAAACATTTACTATAGTTTAAGTGATATGTTATGTATAATTAATAATGAATGCATAGTCTCTCAACTAATGTAACTGTCTCTATCCTCTCACCACCAACAATGGACCGACGATCAGTAGCAAATACACTTTTAACACCTATATTGTTAGGTTTTCATATTTTAGTTATGATAATTAATTAAAATTTTACGCATTAATATAGTCTTTTTAGTAATAACCAGAATTGTATGTTATTTTAGAACTGCTCTTTGCCCACCATCGTTCGATACCATTTTTATTATAAGCCATCTATTTCCACTTATCTTTGCACACACACACACACACACACACACACACACACACACACCTGCATTCCAAATCTATAGTGGTCCGATTGTCACGTGGTATGAGGTGACTTCTGTCGACCAATCAGGCGTCCAGGACGCCGGACAAGAAAAGCTCCCCAAGGCATCTCTCCAGTTCTTCTAAAGACTTCCGTCTCGCTAGGTTGTACGGCAACAACACCAGCTTTAACCAAGTTCGGGGCCGTGCACCCCTTGTCTTGTCTCTTGTGAACCGTAAGCCGTTCTATATGGCAATTAACAGTCCCCTTGCCGGACATTATTTGGTATAACGAGCCAAAAGTAACTTTGTCTCAACGTTCGTGAGTGAACCGAAAACAGTGTCAAGTGAAGGTGGAATCTTCATCCATCAACAAGGACTCCCCCTGCTCAACGATCCTTGGAAGCAACCCAGGTCGAACTACAATCAACCCAACTCCATGTGTGTCGAGGTGTCAGACAATGGACGGTGCAAGATAACAGTGTTCATCATTCTTATCATGGTCTTTCGCAACTAAAAGGCAATTCTCTTCTCAACCAGAGATTTAAAAATCCTCAACTAATTCGGGACATTTTGGACATTTCAATAGAAAACGAAAATCATTTTAACACCTGTATTTTTTCTTTAGCTGTGTGCCTTTTTTTCTAATACTATGTTTTGTGATCTCATTTCGTAATTTTATTTTTCCCATTCGACTAATAGTTATTGTTAGAAAATCAACGTATGGGCTCCACCTGCTCAGCTATTGAAGTATGAGTTTTTAAATATTAGACATTTTACATGTCCTTCGAATATAATTGCGGTCCTACTGACCGGATCTAACACCTATCCTCATACTCTACTCGTATAGCTAATTTGGTTTACTTTACTCACTTCTCATTTGGCTCTTCTCAAAAATTATGCACGTAAATAAATTAGCAGATAAACACCATTAAAAGTATTACAAACATTTCCATTTATCATTTATACATAGTAAAATTAATTTACAAATTTGACGTGAGCATAAAATTAACAGAGTATTTATAATACTAAAAATGTGAGAACCTAAGCCTCTTCTAATGTAGTAGTATTTAAATTATGTGTTGTAATCTTCCCCTAAAAGTTACTCAACTAATTAATTCAAGAATTCCTATATTTATTTTAAGTAAAATAATTAATTTCAAGTTGCAAGAAATGAATTATAAAATTTTTGCGTATAACAAGACAATTCTAATTTTGTTAATACTCCCAGCAGTATCAAAGACTACATCTCGGATGTCTTAATTTTGTTTGATATTATTTTTTATTACCTACCTTTTTCTAATATTTTGCTTAGAAAGTGTTAACAATGTTATTCTTTTAATTAGAAAATGGACAAACAAAGGAAACCTGCACCACTCTCGAGTGGTGCAGGTTTCCTTTATTTGTTTATCGAAACATGACATTATCTCCATTTCTGGACAAATAGTACGGTACCGCTATCCTATCTACCAAACATACAATATCCCTTCCATATCAAATAGATTGACTAAGCCTATCAGCTTCACAGTATCCTATGATGCCAATTACTTTGTCAATGCCTACCAACATTTGTTTACACAGATAATATTTAAGAATATGGTTTTCATTTTTAACGATTCGATTACAGAAACTGTAATATCTTTTATAGACCTAACTATCCTATAAACACTTATCCTCACACTTTCAATGTCTTTAAAGATAATATTTTAAAAGATCTTAATTTAAACATTGTTAAAAATATTTAAGATATAATAATTTTGTATGTAATTTAAAATTAAACGCTATATCTTATAGAAGAGTAAGTATATTGAGGTTCAAAATTAGTTTCAGACGGATACTGGAAATAGAATAAAGCGGTAGGATGTAGTATAAAGTGACCAAAGAGAAATAAGTTTAGAAATAGATTTCGCACAACCAGACAAACAAACTGCCGCTTGAACGTTTTACCTCAAAGTCAGTTGGGTTCTTCTCAGGACTAAGAGAGAGCTCTAAACCAAGTTTTCAAGTCTCGGAACCTTTTTCATCACGAGTTATTGCACAGTCAAACATACTGACTGCCAAATTGATAGACCGAAGGATAACTTGTTGACCTTTCGTCTTTAAGTAGTAGCGGTTATCAAGGAACATAATATAGGAGTATTAAAAGGTATATATTTTATTTAATTATATAAAACAAAGATTAATGTCTATAACGAATTTCTTAAATGTATGTGTTTACATTACACATTTTATTTACGATGATACGGGTAAAGGCAAAAACAGATAAATATTATGGAAAATATTGATAGTAACCTTTAAATTAAACTGCATTAAAATCTTAAATGAATAATACATAAGCATGTTTGTTAATGTCCTGATAAAACTACATTAAAACCTAACCTGTAACATCATCCCACTCTGATTGTATTTTCAGAGATGTTTGACGATGTTATAGAAACAGGAATTAAGCCAGGTGGAGTTATTACAAGTCCCTCAACTTTGGTGGTCCTTGACAATAATTTTTGTACCCAGGTCGTCATTAGTTTCCCTTTTGTCGTCACTGTGACAGGTATGCTTTTATAATTTTAAAAACGAATGAGTATTTAGGCCTTTACATCAATATGTCACATTACTTACTAAATTAAAATAAATATGGATAATATGACTTCAGTCATGTTCCATCGTTATATGTAACAAAATGTAAAGCACTACGTCTTCAAATATTGAAAGGTACTCTAGTCAGCAGGTGTAAAAACCGAATTCAAAAAACATGCCACTGAAACTAATATTGCCTAGCAATGAACTGTCACTCATATAAATATGCATCACACTTCAATACAGCTTGAACCATACACATATGAAAATAAACCAGGCGTTAGCACTCAACACAAAACAAGGGCACGACAAACACGTTACACCCGCATCAACGAAAGATATAAGTAGATTGCAAAAATCAAAGTTCTTTTAACCTTTCATATCATCCATCATCAATAATAATCAATTAACAATGTCAGTGTTCCACTGCTGTGGCTGTGAGGCGTTTCCTTTCTTTTGTCTTCTGCTCTAACAACGTTTTAACAATAAATTATTGTTTTAGTTCTCTGATATACATTTGCTTTAAAATGAATTAACATAAAAATTTTATTAAAGTTTTTAATAATTGTTAGGAACAAAATAACAGTTATAAAAATACATGTCATAAAAACTTAATAGACAGGATTGAAACAGATCTCGTCTTATTTACACTATGGGTCCTGGTAAATTTGATGTTTCGGTGTGTTTGTTTAGTTTTACTCTGTAACGTGAGAAAACTGCGGTCACTTTAAAACAAGAAATTGTTAATTCAGTAATATTGAGAATAATATATAAGAATGAGAATACAAAATTGACTGAATGGATGAGGAATGAGATTGTAAAATTTACTGTATTAAATGTTTACCACCAATTTTACTAAGGAAATACAGAAATTAAATTATGATAATATATTATGTACCGGGTGTCCCACGACGAGGTTTTAAACGTTTGATTTTTATATTACTTGCCTATTTACGCACCGAACATATTAAATAGGTTTTACAAATAATTTGTGAGCAGGTTTAGCTCTCTATCAATTGTTGAAATAAAATAGTGGAATTTTTGAAAAACTATACTTCAAACAGTATTTTTGGTTTTGTAAAATTATTTATTGCCATATTCTAAGAGAGAAATAAAGCATTTCAATCAAAAAATTAGATCATCCTATTAGCCTGTTAAAAATCCTTCAATTATAGTCCACAATTATTCGAACTGTAAAACCATCCACAGTGACACATTCATAATAGCGCTTAACAAATAAATTGTAAGCTCTTACAGAGAAATTCTGGCGGTATCCGGAGAAGTTCTTCTACAATTCTATGTTTTTAATTCCTCGTCATTATTGGAAGCCACGAGTATAACCTTGTTTCTAGTAACCCCATAGAAAAAAAATTCGCACAGTTAATTTTTAATCTGAGAAGCGGAGACGCCAATCTAAAAAAACCACTTCCACGACCAATCAAATGGTCATGAAGGTCATCATTTAGTAATAACTTGACAGGATTTGCGAAATGAGGAGGAGCAACATCTTGTTGGATGATTGCTTGATCCATTTTTGGAATCGTAAAATGAGGCAAGACTTGTTCATTTAAAACCTGTTCATACCTATTCCCAGTAATTGTTCTGTCCTGAAATATCACGACAGCACCCCATTATAGCTTACATCTGCCCAAACAGTAATTCATTTTGATTTTGAGTAGTGGGTTACCGGTGCTGTAATAATTTAAATTGTGCATATTTACAGCACCATTACGGTAGAAAGTGGATTTCTCTGGAAAAACAATTTATTGTGGCAATTAGGATTTCCCTCATGAAACTCGATGACACGGTAAAAAATCCCATCCTCCTGTCCGGATTTTTTCTCGAAGATTATGGACTATGTGGCTTGGTTAAAAATTTAATTTTGTTTTTCTTAATTATTATCTGTACCGAAGACTTAACACCAGTTTCAAGTGTAACCTTCCTTAGTGATTTCGACTTACCTGAAGAGTGGAGCATTGATGCGCATAGTAGTATTTATGTTTTCGTCATTTGATCCCCTGGTGTACGTTTTTACGACACTTCCAGTTTCTAACAAAAGATTTTTTCCATTTATTGTTTAATTGATAGGTGATTCAAATCCTGCGTAGGCAATCTGAAATTGTCTTATTGCTTCTGTAATGTTTCCAAAAGCAATTGTCCAATGCCCCATCGCACAACACCTTTTGTACAAGATTAAAAGGCATTTTCTCGAACTTCAATATCTGTAAAACTGTAATGGAGGAGGTTAGGTTATGTTTTTTCTAGCACAATCAATATTCTTCAATCAAACAGCTATTGTCAACAATGAGCATTATTATACTGCTGTTCTTTAAAACTGCAACGCAGTAATCAAATTAAGTAATTCAAAAAATGAATGTTTATAACGTTGGAATTTTTGTAATGGTACAATTTCAAATAAGCCCACCATTTTGTTTCTTCAATTGTTACGGAGCTTTAATTTTAATACAATGTATGTAAAACCTACTTTAATAATTATGTACAATTTGAACATTTTCAATGCACAAAAGGAAAAGTAATATAAAATAAAAACGTTTTAAACTCTTCGTGGGACTGCATTAAGTTTAGTTTGCAGTTCTTGTAACTAAATCATTATAAATAGGTAAGAATTTGGTTATTCCGCCATAACAAAAACATTAAAACTGAAAGTAACTTTTTGGTGCTTATGATTAATCGTTTTTAAAATTAGAGATGGAATAAACTGTTCTTAGGGAGAAAAACTTATTGTCATTTCTCCTCATCCAACTTGACCGTGACCACCACTTAAAAGTCATGGACACTCATCCCACGATTTGCGACACAGTCGTAAAACCTAATCCTTTCTCGGATCGTGTGTACCGTGTTTTGTAGGTGAGATCTCCTGTGCATTATGCCGAAGCACTTATAGACAATTGTGTATTTTTATTCAGTTAATGATTTTTTTCTAAATTTTATAATTCAAGTACTGTGTAAAATAACGACCTAATTATTGTAAGCTCTACCGGTATTAGATATTAGGAAATAGCTCTTTTTAGAATACAGCCATATACGTCAGTATAAATAGATAATTTAGTGATTTTTCATCCAACAACGTCCAATTATCCGTTACTTCTCACGTGCATTCATTAATATTGAAGATAAATACTTTAATCAGTCACTGGGATTGTTTGTATTATTATTATTATGATTTGTAATAATTATCGCCTTCCAAGTAGTTTAAAGTAAAATAAAAACATAAAAAATAGTGTTCGTGTTTTAATTGTCGAGTTTTCAGAACCCTTCATCAGAGACACTGATTTAATAAAAATATGGAAAGAGAACCCACACCAAAAATTTAAAACATAACAAACATAATAAAATATTTTATAGTATATTATATAATAGCGAATGGGCACCTATTGTTTATACTTAAAACTACTTTCAATTTTGGCAGTAGTATGTTCTTCATTTAACCCTTACTACTCTCGGCATTTTTTGTGTAGTACAATGATGCAAGGCCCCTGGAAGAAAATCCACAGTTTCTTTCTTTTTGAACATTTTGGTTTTAAAATGATCTGGTCCTAATAATATACTTGAAACGTAGTTATGCAACTCAAATATTATTTGAATGTACTCAATCTTTAAATAGTAACCTTTTCTTTACAGAAACTAAAATTAAAACCTTTAAACTTACAATAGTTATAATCCAGAATCTAGGTAGTTTTTTAACATGAAATTTTAAAATTAGTGAATACTTTCTTCTTTTACTATTCATATTCTCCTTTTTATTCAATATTTATTCTTCAGCTTAGGATTAATGTATGAGCAGTACCATAACACAATCTCGATGCTATCAATGGTTTCCTTGGTTATGAAAGAATTGCATTGTTTTTTCTTCTGCTTTCTATAATATACATGAGCTTCCCTTGCTAAGAGTCCTATTGTTCAGAAAATGAATTAATTTTTGTTTTCCTTCAACCACTGTAAACATTCTGTACCATAATGCTAAGTTCTCCAATTTGGTGTACGTTACAGGCAATCATTTTGAAATCAACTATTACGGTATTTTTATATATTACGGCACTGTAAAATATATACCCACAGTCCATTTAATCCTTTAAATTCGTTACTTTGCACCATTGAGGTAAACTTTTGGTAATGGTTTCGCTATTGGTATCAATAGTATATTGTGTTTAAACATATAAATACAACATTTAGTTTTGAAATATCACATGTTTTCAATGTAAAATGACACAAATAGTATATATTATCAAGAGCGAATACTCATTTAATATTTATTAGTCCTTAACAAAAACATGTGTTAATTCTATATACTATACGTGTTAAGTCTATGTATTAATTATAATCATATCTAACAGCTTATTTTCAGCAGGATTCTTTACTCGGAAGTTCAAAGGAAAACTGAAACGTAGAGAGATACGTTTGAAATTTCCACATTTGACACGTCCTGGTTGTTCTTCTATTGGTTTAAACTTTATTTCTGTAGAACGACCATATGTTTGGTTTGTAAAAAACAGTTGTTAGCTTACTTTTTGTAATTTTGCAATGTTGTTTTAATAAGTAAACAGATCCACTATATAAATAATTATCTATATAAACGAGTCACTTGTTTATTTATCTACTTTCTTAAATCGGCATAGTACAGGAAAGTTTACCGTTATGACGTCTAAAATAGAGGATCACGTCTTTTGGTTTAAATCCCTAACAAATATTAGTATCTCTGAAATAATTTAATCTTCGTAATCTTATTATTAAGTTTACCAAAACCCAAAATGCAAAGAAACGTTATAGAATTTATATACACATTCTGTTATGTAACACAATATACCTCTAATGAAGGGTATAGATTCAGCAATCAAGTCATATTGTTGACGGACAAGTTAATATCGGTATGGCAGGGTCGAAAACAAAGGCTGATATTTACATATATTCTACCCGAGCTGCGTTGAACACTGTACTATTTGGGTTAGCCTCGTTAATACAAGGATTTTAGCTCCTAGTCGTGTTATAAATATGCTATGGTAATTGTTTATCTGGGTTTGAACTAAAATATATAAAAACAAGTATTAATACACAGTATATCAATGATAAAATTTTAGATGCATACATATGGTCATTAGCTTAATTTTTTACTTCATTGTTTATTTTACTCATATTTTAAGAGAACAATACACTTGAATTTCACAACACTGTGGTATGAAAAATTATACTATTTACGAGACATAATCAAATTTATATACGGATTATGGGCGGTATCAACATCTGCCATCAAAGTATTTCCAGTCAAAATGTAAAACAACATTGCTAACCCAATTACAATTTCGAGACGTTTCAGCTTTTGCTATGGAAACCTCCTATTCCCATAACCCATAAATGCTTTCTTGATCTATATTTTATTGTACCCAACCTTCTGAGGTGAATTATATTTATTCTCTTCTCTACTCACAAGTTTTCCTTCTCAATTTGTGTAGAAATCACAGTTAATACATTAATTTGACACTCCTATGTTCTGGACTGGCTAAACAAGGGATAGTTATATATAATTGTGTATGTTTGTTTCTTATTTAGTTGTAAACTATAACTAGATAAGCAAAGATAATTGTTTAGACAAGAAAATGAGTTTTTGTTTTCTTATATAAGGTATTTAGTATTTGTGAATACCGTTTTAATAATTGTAAACATTTTTCATGAATTACTCTGCCAAACTTCATAACAACTTGATGTTTCATGCCTATAAATCAGTCGGAAATGTCTTAAATAACAGTGATATCTTGGTTATTAACTTAATTCTGAATTATTAAATTATTAATAGGTAATTTGTGATTTTTATAAAATTTTAAATATTAATTAAGATGTAAAACTATTGTGAATGTTTGAGTTAAATTAGCAAAAATCTAATAAATTAAATAAATATTATGTAAGTTTTCAAAATGGTTATCATATACGAATTTGCATCAAAAACTACTTAAAAGAAAATAAGTTATGAGCAACTAACAAAGGTAATATATGGATTACCACCACATAAACTTCTTTGTTTGAAGGTTATTTTTGACGATGGAAGGATTGTGAAGGAAACAGGATTTTTCCGGACATTTTGCCATCGTTAAGTGAAACAAGAAAACAGTAACACTACGTTTCGAGATCTGCAATCTGATCTCTTCTTCAGGTAAAGAACTAACCTAATACATAATTACAAACTAGGTTAAAATAAACAAATCTTACTAAAAGCGTTGTGGCACGCCTGAGTCAGGAATCACAACCTACATGTTGTATGTCAACTTCACTAACACTAAAGACATGCACTTAATAAAAAAACTATACAAAACACCAATCATTAAACTAAACTACGGAATACAGGTCACAATATGTCTTCACTCGTCTACTAACCATTTACGACTGACCAGAGGGTAGCCAATGGTAATCGTGGACGGCCGGCTAAAACAAGATGGCGGAAATACAAGGGAAGGGGAACAGGAATGGGGCCCTTTCGTTATTATTGGTTCATGCGAGATGAACTTCTTAAAACCATATTGTGACTCCGCATTGGTTTATTGCAAATATTCCGATCCGTTTGATACTTTTTGGTATTCTCTTTAGTTCATTTTTTAGAATTGGCAACCAAAGCGGCCTAATCTCGACTGATGGTTGACTGATTGGTTGGTCTGCCAATTTAATGTATGTTGCCTCAATTAATTTCCTTTTGAAGGAAATGTGGTTCCCGATGTATTATGTGGGCTTCATCCCAATTCATATGATGGTCTTCGGACCAACAATGGTGTGCAATTTTTGACTTTTCTGTGAAACCCTTTCTCGTGTTTTCTTTGTGTTCTTTTATCCTTATGTTTAGTGGTCTTTTTGTCTCGCCCTATGTATTCCCTATTGCAGCTACATTTTATACTGTAAACACAGTTTTTGGAATCCTGTGTGCCATTTTTTGGTTTTGTTTTTACGAGACTTTGTCTAAGAGTGTTGTGTGTTTTAAACGCGGTTTCTAATGTTGTACTTTCTACCTACTCTTCTAATTTTCTCCGATAATCCCGGCACATAAGGGATTGACATAAACGCAAATTTATCAAAATTCTGTTTTTCTGACTCAGGAATGATTCTTCTGGTTCGTTTGCACTTATTAATTACTAATTGAGGGTATCCATTGCTTCTGAGATCCGATTCAATTTTCTTAAATTCTTCTTTTAGTCCATCTTTATCTGAGCACAAGCTCTTTGCTCTATCAAACAACGAGTAGGCTACTCCTTCTTTGACAGATTTTTGATGGTTGGATTGATAATTTAAATATTTTCCTGTGTGTGTTATCTTTCGAAAAACAGTTGTCTTAAGGACATCCCTATCTCTTAATACACACACATCCAAAAAGGGAAGCTTGTTTTGGACTTCCACTTCCATTGTGAGGCGGATGGAAGGAGAAATACTATTAATGTGATTCAAAAAATTATTTAATTCAATGTCTCCATGAGAAAAAAATAACAAAGGTATCATCCACATACCTCCACCAAATCTTCGGTTTGAACTGAGCTGAAGCCAAAGCTTTTCGCTCGAATTCCCTCCATAAAGATATTGGCGAAAATAGGAGACAGTGGAGAACCCATTGCCATCCCCCTCATCTTGACGGTAAAATTTTACCCTCTAACTCAAAATAATTGCATTGAGTGCATAGTTCTAACAGTTCCATAATTACTGGCACGGGAAGTTTAGTTCTATCCTTTAATGTTTGGTCTTCTTTGAGACGTGATTTAATAATTCCGAGAGTTTCTGGAACTGGTACATTTGTAAATAGACTTTCGACATCAAAACTTACCAGTTTGTCAGTTTTCAGTCAACTTTAGGGATTTTGACTTCTCTACGAAATCCCTGGAATTTTTGATGAAAGAGTCAGTTTTTCCTACCAATGGTGTTTAAGATGTCCAAGAGGACTTTAGACAATTCCCTGCAAGGTGAATCAACGAGAACTAATGATGGGGCCGGAGAGGGATGGTAGGTTTGGTGGGATTTTGGGAAGGCCATACATGTGGGGGATTTTGGAGTGGTGAGGAGTTAATTTAGATCTAAATTTATCTGAAAAAAATTCTTTATGTTTTCTTAAGGTGTTTGCTACTTTGCGTTCAAATGAATCAGTCGGGTCTTTATTTAAAACTGTATATTTGCCAGTATTTAAAGTTTCCGCAATCTTTTCTTTATACGCTACTGAGTCAAGTACCACAGTAGCGTTGCCTTTGTCGGCAGGTAAGATTTTTGACCGTGTCATCTTTCCCAAGGATCCGACCTGGCCTTTTTCTCCTCTATTGTTAAATTGGGTTTTGTGGGAGGAATTTTTCTGAGTAAAAGACTGGCCTCGCAGCGGAAGCGGTCACCCTGTTCCTCAGGTAACTGTGTTGTGAAACAGCCGACTCAATTCCAGCTACGAAATCCAGTGCCTTTACAGACCGATTTTTGTGCCACAGAAAAAGTTTAAAAACCCTTGGATAATACTGATATTTCCGCTTCATTCAGGATTTTCGAAGAGAGATTGATTACGTTTTTATTATTTGCATCCGTATTCACGTTGCCATCCTTAGGCAAATCAACATTTTTTTAGGCCTAATTTTTTCCAGTTTGGAGATTTTCTTTTTCTTATCTGTTTCAGAAACTTTTATACATCTATTTTGGATGCTTTCGAGAATGTTGTTGAATTCTGTACCGATCAGTGTTTTTAATTCAGTTTTTTTACACTCAATACTATTTTGGAGGAGGTATTTTTCACGATGATGATATGCAATTCTTTCTTTAAGTAAAGATTTAGAAGCAGAAGACAAAATTTTACTGGCTTTCCTACTATGAAAAAGGAGTTTTTTTAGAGTTAACCCTATAGGCATAAGGTCTTCAACCTTACATTTATGCAAGAAAGTTAAATGATTAATGTGTTTAGTTAATTTAAGATGCAAGCTCTCAAGGTCTTTGATTTGTTTACTGGTTCCGGGTCCGTACCGAGAATCAATTCTTTGTTTGAAGGTTATTTTTGACGATGGAAGGATTGTGAAGGAAACAGGATTTTTCCGGACATTTGCCATCGTTTAAGTGAAACAAGAAAACAGTAACACTACGTTTCGAGATCTGCAATCTGATCTCTTCTTCAGGTAAAGAACTAACCTAATACATAATTACAAAACTAGGTTAAAATAAACAAATCTTACTAAAGCGTTGTGGCACGCCTGAGTCAGGAATCACAACCTACATGTTGTATGTCAACTTCACTAACACTAAAGACATGCACTTAATAAAAAAAACTATACAAAACACCAATCATTAAACTAAACTACGGAATAACAGGTCACAATATGTCTTCACTCGTCTACTAACCATTTACGACTGACCAGAGGGTAGCCAATGGTAATCGTGACGGCCGGCTAAAACAAGATGGCGGAAATACAAGGGAAGGGGAACAAAAATCGGTAAAGGCACTGGATTTCGTAGCTGGAATTGAGTCGGACTGTTTCACAGTTACCTGAGGAACAGGGTGACCGCTTCCGCTGCGAGGCCAGTCTTTTACTCAGAAAAATTCCTCCCACAAAACCCAATTTAACAATAGAGGAGAAAAAAGGCCAGGTCGATCCTTGGGAAAGATGACACGGTCAAAATCTTACCTGCCGACAAAGGCAACGCTACTGTGGTACTTGACTCAGTAGCGTATAAAGAAAAGATTGCGGAAACTTTAAATACTGGCAAATATACAGTTTTAAATAAAGACCCGACTGATTCATTTGAACGCAAAGTAGCAAACACCTTAAGAAAACATAAAGAATTTTTTTCAGATAAATTTAGATCTAAATTAACTCCTCACCACTCCAAAATCCCCCACATGTATGGCCTTCCCAAAATCCACAAACCTACCATCCCTCTCCGGCCCATCATTAGTTCTCGTGATTCACCTTGCAGGGAATTGTCTAAAGTCCTCTTTGGACATCTTAACACCATTGGTAGGAAAAACTGACTCTTTCATCAAAAATTCCAGGGATTTCGTAGAGAAGTCAAAATCCCTAAAGTTGACTGAAACTGACAAACTGGTAAGTTTTGATGTCGAAAGTCTATTTACAAATGTACCAGTTCCAGAAACTCTCGGAATTATTAAATCGACGTCTCAAAGAAGACCAAACATTAAAGGATAGAACTAAACTTCCCGTGCCAGTAATTATGGAACTGTTAGAACTATGCACTCAATGCAATTATTTTGAGTTAGAGGGTAAAATTTATCCGTCAAGATGAGGGGATGGCAATGGGTTCTCCACTGTCTCCTATTTTCGCCAATATCTTTATGGAGGAATTCGAGCGAAAAGCTTTGGCTTCAGCTCAGTTTCAAACCGAAGATTTGGTGGAGGTATGTGGATGATACCTTTGTTATTTTTTTCTCATGGAGACATTGAATTAAATAATTTTTTGAATCACATTAATAGTATTTCTCCTTCATCCGCCTCACAATGGAAGTGGAAGTCCAAAACAAGCTTCCCTTTTTGGATGTGTTGTGTATTAAGAGATAGGGATGTCCTTAAGACAACTGTTTTTCGAAAGATAACACACACAGGAAAATATTTAAATTATCAATCCAACCATCAAAAATCTGTCAAAAGAAGGAGTAGCCTACTCGTTGTTTGATAGAGCAAAGAAGCTTGTGCTCAGATAAAGATGGACTAAAAGAAGAATTTAAGAAAATTGAATCGGATCTCAGACGCAATGGATACCCTCAATTAGTAATTAATAAGTGCAAACGAACCACGAAGAATCATTCCTGAGTCAGAAAAACAGAATTTTGATAAATTTGCGTTTATGTCAATCCCTTATGTGCCGGGATTATCGGAGAAAATTAGAAGAGTAGGTAGAAAGTACAACATTAGAACCGCGTTTTAAACACACAACACTCTTAGACAAAGTCTCGTAAAAAACAAAACCAAAAAATGGCACACAGGATTCCAAAAAACTGTGTTTACAGTATAAAATGTAGCTGCAATAGGGAATACATAGGCGAGACAAAAAGACCACTAAACATAAGGATAAAAGAACACAAAGAAAACACGAGAAAGGGTTTCACAGAAAAGTCAAAAATTGCACACCATTGTTGGTCCGAAGACCATCATATGAATTGGGATGAAGCCCACATAATACATCGGGGAACCACATTTCTTCAAAAGGAAATTAATTGAGGCAACATACATTAAATTGGCAGACCAACCAATCAGTCAACCATCAGTCGAGATTAGGCCGCTTTTGGTTGCCAATTCTAAAAAATGAACTAAAGAGAATACCAAAAGTATCAAACGGATCGGATATTTGCAATAAACCAATGCGGAGTCACAATATGGTTTTAAGAAGTTCATCTCGCATGAACCAATAATAACGAAAGGGCCCATTCCTGTTCCCCTTCCCTTGTATTTCCGCCATCTTGTTTTAGCCGGCCGTCACGATTACCATTGGCTACCCTCTGGTCAGTCGTAAATGGTTATGCTAGACGAGTGAAAGACATATTGTGACCTGGTAATTCCGTAGTTTAGTTTTAATCTGATTGGTGTTTTGGTATAGTTTTTTTATTAAGTGCTATGGTCCTTTCAGTGGTTAGTGAAGTTGACATACAACATGTAGGTTGTTGATTCCCCTGACTCATGGCGTTGCCACAACGCTTTAGTAAGATTTGTTTATGTTTAACCTAGTTTGTAATTATGTATTCAGGTTATGTTTTCTATTACCTGAATGCAAGAGATCAGATTGCAGATCTCGAAAACGTAGTGGTTTACGTGTTTTCTTGTTTCACTTAACGATGGCAAAATGTCCGGAAAAATCCTGGTTTCCACCACAGTAAACGTTTCAATTTTTACGTTTAATTCACCAATACGTGTATTAACGTACGTATTAATGCTTTTAAATGATCACGTATCCTCCACTTAAAACACAGTAACTTATCGAAATTTTAATACCGAGTAACTGTTAATTAGTAATGAGATGCTCATTAACATTTACCAAGCAAGCAATTTCCTAGATTCTTTGTTATTTTAATCCCCTCTTACTTAATTTACACTTTTTGCCGACAAAAAGGAGAAACAAGAATAATAACTACTCGAAGTGTAAGGACTTTGACTTTCTTTATTCTGAAAAGATTAAAATAGTCTTGTGTTTAATATGTTTCCAAATAAGCTTTAATTTTATCTTGTGTTTGGTGTTTTTTACAATAGGCACGCCATAGTAACCTTATGGATTATGTTCAAATGTTATACAAAATATCCTTTTTATTAAATGTTAACTCTGAGGTTCTAGAACAATCCGAGAAGCACTCATAAAACATTGATCATTGGTAGCTAACAAGCCATCGAACATTTAATGAGTAAATTATGAATTGAGCTAAATACATTATATACTGGGTTATATCCTGTATGTAGAAAAAATTAGCCTAAGAAGCTAATCTCCAATTAACTATATGAAAAGTTCATTCTTAAATGGATATCTAATCACCAAACTCAGTTTTTCGAAAGCTTTCCTAAATCTTTAAAACGTCATCGAAAAGAAATATAAATTTAGGCTCTCAAGGATCATTAAAACTCTAAAAATAATCAATTTACCTATACCAAATCGCAATACTCCACTTAGTTATTGATGACGTATTTTTAAAAAACATTATATATAACGTAAATTGCTTTATTTAAAATGAGACACGGAACTAAAGAAAATATTACCTCCTATATTATTTTCATAAGCAAAAATAAACTTGTTAGGATGAAAATATGATATAGAAATAACGACATAATTTTTTTATTCTTTTTGAAATAGTAAGCTTTTTTTGAGATCGAATTCTGTTTTTTTTAATTAACCGATTCACAAAACCCTACTCAGTAAAGAACCACAAATTTAAAATAAATAAAATCCCTATAATTTTTTTAACTTTAAAATAATAGCATGTATCATTGACATAATGGGATTATTTTGTTAGTTTATTGGATCACACCTTGTACTTAAGATAAGGATAGTGTTCATGATTTTGGTGACTCGTTATGCTACTAAACCAATCCAGTTGGTTTTTTATATTCCTGTTTTAGTACCCATATATACTCAAGTATTAAGATTTGTCTAAAACAACCATATTGTATAATAAAAGCCCATCCATAAAAAGGGGCCAGCTTCGTGCATGTTGGAATATAAACTGAAACTCGGCGTTAGCTAAACAAATGTCGTGGTAACCAAACGTCAATTAACTTTGTTAACTGTAAGGAGACAAGAAGAAGACAGGTGTCCACAAAGTTTAATAGTGTCCTTGCGACGAAAGCTATCAAGGCGAGAGGGCAAATGTTCGTGTCAGGTTCCGAACCGTCCTGTCTGTGGGAAATATAAGGGTGACCAGCTGGTGTGAGGCTGAATCGGATCAACAACGAGAGAGGGGGGGGATGTCTTCAAACGATGTTCATTTACAGATAGACTGGTCATCTGGATTCGACTCTCAGATTCAAGAAAATTTTGGATTTTTTTGAGGTTTTAGATCTTCTTTAAGTCTGATTATTTTAATCTCAACTAAGCATTCATGTTCATGTATTTTATGGCCATATCGACAGTTAGGGATAAAAACATACCTAACGATTTACGTATCATATAATTTAATTTTCATAAAGGATTTTATTAACATAGGTAAATATATTATATAAAGTGGAATATTCATTACGAGTTATTTGTGGATACCAAAACAACTATGAATACCATCGTCCTAGAAAATGTAACCCACACTAAAGATAAGAAGAAAATGCCTTTACACTCAGTTTAGATTTCAATAGTTTTAAAATTATTTGCTGGTAACATTTTTTGAATAAAGAATTAAAACTGTTACTTTTAGGTAATGCTTTGGCTTACGCTTCAATAACTATCTAGGTATTTCGTCAACAACAAAGAGCCTTTACATTTTGAACCCGTTTTAACCACTTGTTTAAATCATCACAGAATTTTAACATGAACCTCTTAAAGTAGAACAGGTTCCTTTCACTTTAACATGTGGAACAGGAAATGTTTTTAATTTCCAGTAATTGTATATCAATCAAGTCAGTATCTACAATTACTAATTATATTAAAAAAAATTTAATAATGTTACATTCAGTCTAATAACGCTTTTCTATATTATCAATTGGGAACGATTGATCAACTAAAATAACGGTGCCATGGTAACTCATGCTAACACCATTGCAGCACCTTTAATTTCTCAATATTAGATTTTTAAAATTATTTATTAACAACTGTACGGAAAGCTTTTTTATGGCTAATCGTTGAAATCGTTGTTATAATTTTGTTTAATGACAAAACGATAATATTGTTTCTAACCGATAGGCGAGTTGTTAAAATATTTATGTTTGTGGCTCTAATAATATGTAATGCTCACTACACATAAGTAGGCTATAAATTAGACTGCTGAAAAAATATCATTTTTATTTTGTGCAGCTTCACAATACAATAGTTTATTCATGTTTGATAAAATTTTTCAAGTCCTGTAATCCAGAAAAAACACAGATTTTATAATTAGGAACCAAAAACCCGGTTTCCTAACTATGTTTTAAAATCATAATCCTTTCTAAACTCTGTATATGAGCAGACTAAAGGCCAAAACTAATGTATTCACTTTTACTTACAGACTGTAATCAATACCCAATATGAAAGAATAAATGTGGTCCACATCTCAGGGGCCTCATCAAACTTAAATATAAAACCTAAAGATAACCAAACTACACAAGCCAACATCAGTTGAAATGGTGTTATTTACCAGTAGCCCCTTGAAGAAGAAAATTTATTTGATTTTTATAATTTTCAGATCATGAAATCTAGCCACTAATAGTTTAAAAGAGAATGCCAACCGCGCGTATAAGGAAATTATTGTTAATTTGTTTTCCAAATCCGACCCAGTTACTCGAAGTAAATGTATCCGTTCGCTATGGACCTCAGACAATATTTGGCCGAGCTATTTTTCTGACTGCCAGCTTTATCCCCAGTAGCCAGTTTGATGTATCTCATTGTTAATAATTATGTAATTATTTATAATCATTGTAATATCTCTCCATTTTGTATAAATTTCAAGATAGTGGTGTTTGTGAATATATCCACTAAAGGAGAGTTTAATTGAAGAGAAAACGAAAATTATTTAATGGTAATATTTATTTTTTGTAGTTCGGATTTGTTCCAGTGCGATAGATTTTTCCGCTATTATCCTAACCAGTTTCTTTTTCTGTAGAGACTAGATCCGGGATTTTACTATTGCTTTAATCACTACTGGGGGTATTATGAGGAATATGGAGTAAGATTCAAAAGGACTAATAATTTGAATACAGTAATATAACTATTGTAATAATTTTTTCGTTTTTTTCCTTGGTTTTATGCAACACTTTATAATATTGTAGTCTTGTACTTTTGTTTTTATTTATAAAAATTACTTATTGGTACAACTATCCGAATTTAAAATAACCCTAAAAACAACGCAAGTGTATATCTTTGTAAAAAATGTTCTTAGGACTAATCCCATGTTTTTGTCATTTAATATTAGTACAACCGATTTTTTTTGTTGTAAAGCTGTTGAGTATCCTGTTTTTGAAAATTTATATAGCACTTTTATTATTAATTGTTTTTTGCAAACATTTAAAACTAGCTTTTTTTAAATGATATCCAAAGCCATTTATTTTTATATCTGTTGATCAGGAACATCAAACTCGATTAGTGGGTCTCGTGATATAAGATACGATATATTCTAGCCAAATGTCCCTGATGTACATAACTCGGTGAGCGCTTAGAATAATGTTTAATTTAACAAATGTGGTATTATGTAAATGGTTTATTGAAAGTATCAAAGAGAATTTTAAAATTTATTAATTGGTAATTTAATAAATAATATAAAGTAAAACTGGTACCGATACTTTGTCAACCTAAAAAAAGTTACACGAGAGAGAGTCGTTAATTAAAAATCTATAATAGTATTGATTTGTAATATAATATTCTCAATCTTATAACTGTTAACACTTGTATTTTCTCAGAGATTGATTCCAATAAAACTAACCAAACAGTAGGAATAATTTTAAATAATGTCTGCGATTAGTAATAAACAAAACCAATTAACTACTAATGTGGCGTAAGGGCTATTATACATTTGTTGCTGTTTAACATAGCTTATAATTGAAAATTTAATATTAAATGGTCTCAAGTAAAGTAATTCTTTAGTAAAGTGAGGACAATATAGCTATATCCCTTGATATAACTGTGTTCTCTCTTTCAAATAAACAACTTTATCTTTATTGAATTAATATATACATCATTTCTTAGTTATCAATTGATTATTAAAAAAACTTTAACAGTAACGCAAGATGAAAACATGTATATTTGCATGACATTAGTATATATATCTTTATATATTATATTTTCTTGCTGTGCGTGTGTACTGGTCCTAAACTCCTCCTAAACGCAGGTGGACCGATTTTAATGATGAAAACTTTTTCGGTGTGTCTTCAGTTGGATCCGAGGAAATGGGTTTAGGATTCATTAATTCGGTCAAGTTTTAATAGTTTTATTTAAATTAAATTTTTTAATAATAAATTGTTGTTGATGGTCGGAGTGTTTGACATTGGATCCCGCCAGACTGCGCCACGAACGACAGACGTAATACAATAGGTCGAAACTGATACTTAACAGTCTGTGAATATTTTCAGCTGAAGACTTCATCAAAGAGGCATGGAAACATTTGTGTGGTTCACATATTAAACAATTTAGAAAGTTAATATATTTAAATATTTGTAAAGAGTGCCTTGAATCAGTAGTGTTAATGCAGATTGCATAAGATGAAGTTTCACCAATTGTTCTTTACAGTAAACATTATTAGGCCTAATATTTACCAACACAGCCCATAATGTTTCTTCTCTTTTAATTCCAGGTTTTCCCGATATTTTTGTGCTGCTAATCAAATTTGTGTGTTGTGTTGTAACATTCTGTACTTATTGTGTGGTGTGCTAATTTTTATAATTACATTAATAGAGATTGAAGATGTTTCAAGTGCATAAAAAATACTTATTTACTAATTTATTAAAGTTATTGAACTCATTTTGCACATTGAAGTGGCGTATATTGGTCGTATACCTCACAATAAATTAGTAGCATACAAAATCAAAAGGGTTATGTGCTTTATATGTGTGAGTATTGATAACAGTTTAGATAATCAAGTTTTAAACTAATTGGATTTAAAATAATTTGTTGTAATTTTACCTATTTTTTAATGGCAGTCAAGAATTGGTAACATAAGTTCACATTAAGTAGCATACAAATCACATGTGTGATGAATAACTACTTATTGTTAATAGTGTAGGAATTGGTTTTAAATTAAATTCTGTTTGCCAGTTCCGACATTATACTGTAATTATTAAAATTACTATTTTTAGAACAAGTATATGTTTTTTAATTTACAACTTTACTTTTTCGTAATGCTATTGAATGTACAATATTTTTTGTTAATGCTTCAGGAGTGTACATAAACAAATAATGATGGTTTTCCAATAGGGCTGAGAGTTATAATAAGTGGCCTCCATCTCAATCTCGAAAATTATTGATATTTCTGAATAGCCTATCCAAACAACTAATATTCCGAATTGGGATTTTAGTTATTTAACGGCTGAAGTATAATAAGCCAGCCACCGATTCACATAGAATTATTGATATTTTTGAATAGCCTATCCAAGACTACTGGAATTTCATTATAGTTATTTCGGTCAAATTTAATTAAATTTTTAATTATTAATTGTTGTTGTTGGAGTGTTTGTATATTGGATCCGACTGACTGTGCTACGACACGTATTACAAAGTGAACTGATACTTAACAGCTGTGAATATTTTCAGCTGAAGTTCACCAAAGAGGCAGGGAAA
>NW_025781327.1:0-41461 GCF_021130785.1 Homalodisca vitripennis | reverse complement strand
CCTGTATTAAGGAAGTTGAGGGAATGGTCAGGAGTCGATGCAATGACTCGTAACCCTAATAAAATGTCATACAGCAAACGTCAAAAAATAGTTTTTGTCACATTTTACACAAAATACAGGGTGTGCCTTGCAAATGAAAGTCACAGGTTCTACTCCAAACATTTTCAAATAGTAATGTAGGGTCATGTAGTACGTAATAATAAAGGTACCTATATAAACGCTGTAATATTTGAAAAACTATTTTTAAAATATATTAAATGTAATGGTAGGGATTTTTTGATTATTTGTAAAAATTTTCACTGTGATTTTGAAATCGATTTTGTTTTAACTTTAAAACAAAATCGATTTATATGATTGTCAACTTTTTTATGTTGTAAAAAGCACAAAATGAGCTTTGGAACAGTATCATTTTCTTTTTCTTACAGGGCAAAAATTTTAAATTCTAGAAAATTTGTGCTCTGACCCCAAAAAGCTTTAATAAGAGCATAGTTCATGTAGCATGGTTAGAAAATATTATTATTAAAAGGGAAATCCCGTACACTCATTTATAACTAAATAACAGCTGTTGACAGCGGCTTGGCAACATTTATAATTCGATAAATGCAAAATTAAAAATTATTTTTCTGTAATTTAATAATACACATAAGATACTTTTCAAAACTTAAGTATAAATGAGGTGCAATAGTTTTATTTCAGTTTTAAAGGTTATAAAGAGTGGAGGGAAATTGCAAACTGACTCTCGCCTTCTGTTATGTGGGTGTAAATATATTTCTGGATTATATATAAATTAAATACTCCATAAAAAACTAAGTTTGCCTTTGTCCCGATAAAAAAACAATATATACATAGGTCGGGGAAGTTGACTTCAGTCAAAAAGTTATCTTGCAGTCTTTATCAACCTACTAACCCTTGGAGGACTTTCTTTATTATTTGGGCTACGTTGTTTTAGGACCATATTTTGGTTTGCATTGTTTCGTCCTCATGAAGAATATAGACTCTACTCAAATCAAAAGATATACTGTTTTGGCAGCCGTCAGTTGTAATGAGCTACTATCTTACGACATTTTCAGATAGAGCAATGAGTGGGAGTTTGATATGAACAGGTTTTAAATGAACAAGTGTGGGTGTCTCATTTTACGGTTAAAAGAAATAGTTAAAGCAATGTTCCCCAACAACATGGTACTCGTCTTTATTTCGCAAATATTTTCAAGCAATTACTAAATGAACAACATTCCATGGCCGTTTTATTGGTCGTGGAAGTGATTTTTTTTTTAGATGTGTGATCTCTAGATCCCCGATCTCGAGATTTAACTGTGTGTAATTTCGTTTTATGGGGTTATTTAAATCAATAAAATAAGTTTATACTCGTAGCTTAAATAATGATAAGGAATTCAAACAATTAATTGAAGAGGAAATTCTCCTGATACCTCAGGAGTTTCTTTGTAAGAGCTTACGATTCATTTGTTAAGTGCTGTTATCAGTGTGTCCCGCTGTGAAATGGATTACAGTTCCAATAATTTTGTGGACTGTAATTGTAGGTGTTTTAATAGGCTGTATTCAAATGTTTCGATCTAAATGTATTTCTATAAAAATATAACATTAAATAATTTAAAAAACTAAAAAATACTGCTTTGTTTTACTGTTTTAAAGTACATTCTTTCAAAATGCCACAATTTAATTTCAAAAGATCACTAGAGAGCTAAAGGCTTAATAGAATATTTTTTAAACATAACTTAATGAATTGTGTAGATTTAGAAAATGGTCGGTGCATCAATAGGAAAGTAATATCAAATCAAACGTTTAAACCTCTTTATGGGTAACCAGGTACATTAGTAAGAAAGTTACGAAAGAATTTACATTAAATTTACATATAGATTAAAAATAAACAGATAAACATAATATTTAGATATTATGGTTAAATTTAAATTCTGTAGAGATACTATAAAAACATTTTGAGTTTCGTTTTAATTGATGAAAATACAAATACATTTTGTATAATTAACTTAAGATATTCCACAATATTTTATAAAATCTCTAAAATAAACATAAAAGTTCTGATTTGTGTAGGTGTGTATAATGTGTACATGTTTTTAGATTGTTGGATATTCTTAAAAGTAATTAAATTTTCTTTGGGAACTTTCAAGATTGAATTATATTAGCATAGCTATGTAAAATGTTATTTGCGTGAACTTGAATGGCCAATGGACCATAGTATTATTTATCTTGTCTGTAACGAAATCAAGTTTTTTACAATTAAAATATATGAAAAAATCAAATTATTCTTGAAATATTGTGCGGATTTTTAGGGTTACGATCTATTACCATTTGACATGTTTAAAATATAATATAATCCTTCTCAGTTATACAAATTTATTTTATTTCGGGATTTACCCTTGCCATTAAGGGTCAACATGTTCATATTTTCTACTAACGCTCAGCAAGATCCGCCAATTTAATGAAAAAATCATTTAACTAAAACGTTACCTATATATAAATCAAGGAATTTGCAAATTTGGGCTATATCCTTTCGACATATCCTGTCAAATACTAAACAGATGAGGTTCGCTAAGGCCTCAGGCAATTAATTTGTAAAAAAACATCCATTACCTTCAAATAAGTCACGCTTTCAAGACAATACTATTGAAAAGCAATTAGGAATTATAGCTAATGGACTTTATACTCATCAACTTTTTTAGGGGATAATCCATACGATGAAATGGTTTTACTTTAATTGGAAGAAGTAATTTGTGCACAAAAACTAAACGATATTTTAAGCAATTAATAATAATGGTTTATAGTTAGCTATATCTTCCACATCCAAATATATCCATTCCAAACACATATAATTACTGGTGGATTGGCGAATGAAGAATATTTAATAGTTATATGGCTGTTGCAATCACTTGCATGAACCGTATTTTGCTGTAATATTGTTTTGCTAATTTCTCTGACCGAAGCCTTCTAGGGTGAGTTATTACGGTACATCCGGAACCTATTGTACAATCGGGAACATTTCTTTTTGTACAAATAACAATACTGTTTATGAAGGTTTTTAAAGCTGACAAACATATGTTAAAAGTATGTTTACATACTAAAAATTTGCTCTCAAGGATTACGATTCAAATATTTATACTTCCTTTTAGTTGGCGCGTTTCAGTGTTCGGTTTTAACATATCAACGCCAATATCAATAAACAATAGCTATAGCTGTCATATTTATAAACATTTATACCTTTTGTATTCTAGAATAGTCGATTAAATTTCATCTAGATTTCTTATGTTATGCAATGTTTTATCTTTTACTCTAAACACTTGCAAATATATACTTTTCTCTAAACACTGTACGAGTTACAATACAGCATGATTAGTTGAACACGATTGTAAAAATCTTATTAAACGTACACGAATTCTACCATAACTCACTCTACATATTAGAATATTTGTATATGTATAAAATCACTGGTTTTGTTGCTACTCTGGACTCTGGTAGTTCCATGGCTGATGATTTTGGATTGTTTAGGGGGACCTCACCCTGTATGATCATGAGTTTATTGAGTATTCGTCAGTTTTCTGACATCTAGGGGTTATTGATGTCTAAAAGGAATTAAGCTACAAAAGTTTGAAATTTTTTAGGCCCCAGGATTTAAAACCATCGTAGCTGTGAGACGTATCGGCCTTAACAAAAACCCCCCGCCGCTGAAAACAGCTTACATTTCTCGGGTTGTAAAAGTGTGTTGGCATTTGGAATTATCTAGCCTCAAACAAACTCACGATTTATAGCTGCCCTAAAGTCAGTTTATGCTAAATATTACGGCGGCCTTATTGCTTGTATTCTTATGTGTTTCTGAATAACATTCACATGCATTTTTTACTTAAATTCATTATATTGTACGTTTTGGAGATAAGTTATGTTTTGAAAATTTTCATTCCGTGCTTCATCCCTTTATTTTACGGGATGATGTAAATTTTTGTCTCCACTGGATTACATTACGTTCTCTTATCGGAATTTAAGCTTAAGTTTCTTAAAGATGCGTAAAACCTGAATCTGTAATTTTTATGGAACATAGATACATAATGATTATTACAATTATAATAGAACATGATTTTTTTCAACAAAACTACATGGTACTTTTTTTTTTTAATTCCATAGGTCCCTTAACGGCCATGTAAATAATTTTCTCCCTTTATTTGCCTACACCCTTCATCCGTTTCCCTCCGTTACATCCAATGCACTCAAATTACATTCTATACCAAAAATGTAATTCTAAACTATTTGTTTATGTTTTATTATTGTTATTATTATTGCACGGTTTCTGTAGGTTATTATTTGTACAAAAAATTGCTTTTGGACCAGAATATTTATTCTCTTTGCGAAATGTTTGGCAATAAAATCACGCCTGTTTCACATTTTGCTCCAAAACAACCAACTATCTAATATTTTAGAAATCTAAATTAAGTTGTGAATAAAACAGTTTTATATGAATTTTCACTAATTATTGGTAGGATTGACAATATGGAATTGTGCAAAAACCTTTACTTCTATACTTCGTTAATGAAAATAATGATTCTGGTGTGTAAAAAAACGTAGTTATGGTTAGAATTCTTTTCTATAGATCGTTAATATACGATTTTTAATTACATCAATCCAATTAAAAAAAGGCTAGATGAAATTGTTTTCTAACTGTATTACATTATTATATGTGATATTATTAGGTATCTAACAACTGTGGTTTACTCTTCCTGCCTCCGCCCTCTTACTAGAAATTCGATGTAGGATGTACATTTTAGTTTTGTCAACGTATATGCAATTAGATTGAGTACATTTTGTGTTTGTAAAAAATTCTCTATATTTTGAAGCCCTTTAACAGTTTCTAGCGTTGAATTAGGTTTCAACAATTAAATTATGTTCTCTTATCGGACTCTAATCTTAAGTTTCTTAAAGATACGTAAAAAATGCAGCCGCTACTGTGAAATTTTGCTTGCTCAAAAATCCATTACAATCGTGTGGATTAAAAATTATTGGAAAACATACAAAGATTGATCTGTAATACATATTTATACAAATAGACGTTTGGTCTTATACTATGCTAGTTATTTGTAGGGTTATTATTTAAAACAAACTTATAAAATATATTTGTTGGAAAAGATGAGATTGAAGTGTTGTGATAGAAACTTCACTCAATATTTTTCAATAAAAATCTAAGATAACGAGTGTGCATCCCTTCGCTGTGAAGTGGATGCTCCATATCGACCTTTATGACGTTAGCGTGCTTCTGGAGTTGTTGAGTTCAAATTAAAATGCGGAAGCGAAAGCAGGAGTTTGCTTGTACTAATTATCGGTATTGAGACTGATTCTTGGAAAATCTTATACTCTAATTAGGTTTTTATAGCCCGTTAAGTAGTAATTTTTAAGTGTAAAGTTGTATTCTTTAACATGTATGTCTTCAAACAAAAATCTGACGGCTAAATGTGACAACCAATTAGTTTTTTAATGTTTAGTATAAAAATATGTATAAAAACAACTGGCTATATTTTAAATCTCGTTTGACTCATTTGTAGTTTAATGATCTTTTATTATTTCACATTTTAGCTCTTACTTTTACGAAAAAATTTATCAATTAATTTTCACCCCATATTACATTAAAACTGTTTTTAAATAAATAGTTTTATTGTGTCTTTAATACTCACAAAACTGTACCAACAAATACTTTAAGTGGTTTTATGCTTTAAAGACGTATCTTTTCGTCTGAGTACAAAGTTTGCAAGGATAAGAAATATATACAAACCATGAAAAACTTCAATGGAAATAGTAACAAAACTAGCTTAATACCTTATGGATACTTGAAGAGATATTATTAAAAAAATGTAAAATTATGCGAATTAAATATATGTTGTACAGTTTTTATCATACTCATACTCGTAACTTTCCCAGATTTAACATATAACAACATAAGGTAACATATCTGCTGTTCAATTTTGTTCAGAAAAGTTAATCTAAAAATTCCTTTTTTTAGTTCATTACGAGTAATCCATCTTTACAAATAAAAGATTCAATGTATTCCAAATGCAATTTTTATCCTTAGTTAAGTAATCCAAATCAAAAGGACATTGCTGTTATAAATATAATTTATTGTTAGTGTACGAGTTCAGATACCGTCATTAAGGTCGGATTTGATAAAAAGACGCAAAGTGAAAGAAAACAGCTGTCACCAGATTTCGCCGGTTGTCACTTGACCTATTTGTCGGCTTTAGTCATTAACTTATATAGAGCAACCACAATAGTTCATATTTGAATCTGTACGTTTTATATGTAATCGTTTACTGGATAGATATTTTAGTGATGTATTAATGTTAGTTACTTAGCATTATTTTTAGTTTTTTCCTTTATAGGGAATTTTTTAATAATCACTCGATTCAAAATTAATTTAATACAATTTATGGATAGTCATTGTTGACCATAGGTGTATTTATGTTTTGTAAGTATTAGTAAAGTTTTCCACAATTACATTTATAGGAACAGTTGGATATTCAAATTATACAAAAGAATTTAATTTTTTATTTAGATCTTAGCATAAAGCACAGTTTTAGAGGTTCATGGGAATAACAATATATGTATTATAAGATTTTTAATAATAATAAATTTTATATTATGTAGGTAAAATATCAATCATGGAAGATCACAATATTTATAAACATTGTAGCAGTGGTGTATTGTGGTCATTAGTAGAAAAGATTCATAAATCGGGATACATAAACTAAATAATAAATTCCCTTCTGTTCCAGTTTTGGCCACCACCCTACTGCATCTTTTAAAGTTTTAAAAGGTACATTGAAGTATTGCAATTGTAGCCTAAAATATTTGGTTTAATAAATTTATAAGTGGACATAATGCAAGAAATCCAACGAAATTTGAGAACGATTAAAAAATAATATTTACGTTTAAAATCTAACAGTATGGAATATGTTGGTACCGTAAACCTTCAAAATATTTTTGAATCAACAGACATTTTCAAAATTTCAAAGTACAAGATTATACTATTGAATGAAATGTTTTTCGATGGTCTTCACGACAAGAACTCGATTTTACCAAAATTCTTAAATATTTGCTATTTAACAGACGAATCTTTAATGTTGAGGTAATTTTTTAAATGTAAGGAATATTCCATGTGTACGCCCAATTGAATCGTAATGCAATTGAACAAATTAAGCATCAAGTATGGTTTTCATAAAAATGTGTCGGTTTGAAATTTTAAATGGTATCTTTATTGGACGTTAAATTCAAACTAACGGGCAAAGGCTCGGTCATACGTTGTGAGATTTTTTAAATTTAAACTCTAGAAAATGAGCCTCTTCGTCAGAAAAAATAACCTATAGCCTAGCACAATGGAGATCTAGCACTTAGATGAGGCATTTAGATTTAGTATTCAGTTAAAAATCTTACTTGGACGTGGCGAACCCTCTGACAGCAACTATAGACTCCACGATATACAGATATTACTGCTGTTTGTGCAAAAAATATGAATACAAAATAGACCAGAAATTCCATTTAATAAAGTTTAGGTGATTCAAATAGGATTTTATGCCAAAGCAAAAACTTTTTAATTAATTAACAATGAGAAATCTAATTAAAAACGAGTTGAAAACGTTTTTCAACAGCGTGTCACTAGGAATTCATCAGCTGTCAGTCGACGACCGACATGCAGGGTTGCTTCGTGTCCAACTTCCATGGAACATATCCAGACAACTGTCATGAATATTTATCACTACATTCAGTATGCAGAACATGTGTTATCATGTGGAAAGTACAACAAAGAATACATACAATAAATAATTTGCAAGTTTCACGTATACTTTTCATAAAGTGAAAATTAAGAGTAGGTTTGATGTGAGACTTTAATTGTGAAATGTTAGGTTAGTATTCTTAATTAGTTGTTTTACTTCGCACATGAATTGCTTTACATTGTATTGAGTAACAACAAACCATAACAGTTTTAAGTTATAGAATCCCAGGCTAATTTAATCATGGTTTATGGAGACGTAGTGGAGAATAATGTTAGCATCCTTAGCTGCCCTAAACTAGACGGACAGTACGTACTCCCTAGGTTAGTGCTGAACAAATACAACTTAGGTACCTGGTCTATTATGAACAGTCCATAACCTTGCTGTATCAGTTACCGTACAATATAAAAAGGCACACTTTAAGGAACACTTTTTAGGTGTATAGGTTACCTATTAAATACTTGATAAATTGGAATCTAAATCCAAAACCCTTAACATATAGTAGGATTACTATCATCACATGGATAGATATATTGGTTATAAAACCCCCTGTAACAGAATCCAATAAGCCCTGCAATACAACATCTTAACCCCTTAACTAATCTCCTATTGAGTATTGTGGCCCCACCCCTCCCGGGGCCGATCAATATATACATACGAGATTGACGAACAGCTACATAAGATCTTAAGGATACTAATTATTGGCACCCTCATTTGCACCTGAAATTCCTTGGTCCTCCGGTTCTGAGTAATATGTTTCCTCTGGATATCACAAATAGCGAGAAATTCTTAAGGGAGTTCATGAAGAGAACTTATCCTATCTTAATTAGTACTTTGCTATCGAGCCCCGGCAAAGAAAGTACTTTTGGGGAAACATATATTTAAGGGTACATACATTTAAATTATTGAATAATACAATGCATAGGAATATTGCAAATTCTTTTAATGTCATGTAAACATTTTTAGGAAATAATATGTGCATATTTAAATACATTTGTTGACAGAAAATTGAAGGAATATTATTTAAATTGAATCTAAATATGACGATCTAATATTAAAGAAAGTAAATTGGAAACGTCTGTGACCAAAAGTCACTGTAAAATAAACTAATTAATTTTTTCTTCATATAAATTGTTTATTTTTCGAAGGAACAACTTACTTTTTAAGCGAAAGTTTACTAAAAAAGGTAAATAAACTTCCAATAATTATGTAAATAGTACATATTCCACTGAACCTGGGGACAGGTCCCAAAAATTACTTTATAAAATACTTCCGGGACATCAGCGAATGAGGGAATCTAATCCGCGTCCAGTGGGATGTCCTCACATTCCCTGACCGGATTGGGTGGATATTAATATTCATATTTTAGTGGAAATACGCTTGATAGTAAGAAATCAAAATTCTTTGCAGTTTACATGCATAACTTTAAGGATAATAAATGCATCTCACTAATAAGATCAAGAGTGCTTATGACAAATCTCACAAGTATCAGATTCTGGTCCTTTAGAAACAAGTTAAGGATTTAGAGTTGAAGGATTTAAAAAACTGTGAATCAGCATTCAAATAAATTTCATTACATAGAGGCTCTTTTTATAAACTGTTCATTGATCTCATAGGTAAAAAATGAAACATCCCAAAGACTCGTAATGCTAATCGGCGAAATGTTTCTTAGTATAACAGTATACTAACTCGTCGTAAAAAAAATATTTATCGCAATTCAGAAAATATATTTTAACTACTACATAGTTAAAAGGTTGAACATTTAATAAATTTAAAATTATATTTTTGGCAAAGTCTAACATATTTCTTCATTAAAAAGCACAACCAAAAAGCATAACGGTTTTTTATATTTTCAATCCAGTTGTACTCAGCTGATTGATACCGACTCCAATTGTATATCCAGCATGAAATACATTACACTAGGAAATCTTCAAGAGTGCATGATTTTAACAAATATAAAGGAAATACGTAGTTGTCATTATGATATCAAAGTACATGTGGTTGTATACCAATAAATCAAGCTTATCCTTCAAAGTTAACAATAATTATTTATTGTTAAAAAAATAATATAAAACATAATGAAAACTGTCCGTGGGACGAATAAATTTTTGCTGATATACTTTAAAAAATATATAGCCTATTGAACGAAATCCTATAACCCTGAAAAATCTCTTTATTAAAAATCTTAACTCCATGAGGTGTTCACGAACTATGAACATACGTTACTATGAAATTTTTTGACCACGCGGCCGATCCAAAACAATCCCAAATTAATTATCTTCAAGCTCGTTAACTAATTTATCGTTTTCACGTTAATACTTCGTTCCTGGCTTCAATATCTAAAACAAAAAGGTACGAACTCAATTATTTTTTGTAGTTTTTTAATTACTGTATGGTTTTGTTAGTATTAATATTTAGAAGAAGTTCCCGCCTTGATAAAATATTACAGAACGCAAAATTAATGCTTGGGAATGTATGTCTAACAAATATATCACCATAGCTTTACCAGAACTATGTGTTCAACACTCATTTCAGCTACTTATAAAAGAAATGGAGGTGTTTCAGTTGTGATTGTTTTTACTATAATATATTATAATCCGGTATGCCACAATTTATAAACTTGTTAAAAATAGTTAATCACTTTATAAAATTATGTAATATCCGGTAAGACAGTGTTCCTAACTAACAAACATTTTTAAAAAAAACGTCTAATACTTTTAAAGTATATGTATAACAGAAAAACTGCAGTAATGTTTTATACAGGTAACCTAAACAATTGCAGTTTTTTTTTTATATTTATACATATCTTGCATAGTTTTAGGTTTACACCTAAACAATAGAAACGTAAATGAAATAAAATGCCACTCTAGTGTCACATGACTTGATATTTTCTGTTTAAAAAGTGATTAAATCATTTATACAATTCAATGTCACATGGCCTATTTACTGGTTTTAGCAGCAGCGTCCTCATTTATATAAAAAAAACAATGGCCTATCGAGAAGAAAACAGACTCAAAAGATAAGTTAAGCTGACAAACTAAAAGCACAAAGGTTAGCTATGCAATGATCATACACAAATCTTAAATTTAACGTCGAATAGCACATGGGTGACACACATTTCACGAGGGACTGGACACGAATTTTAAGGAGGGGAGTTAACATAGCTCCTTCCTCCAATTAACTACTTACCTCACTCAATAACATTTAACCTAAAATAATAACCATTGATTCGAGCAACCAGCGTAGCAAGCTAAAATTTTTGAAAGCATGCAAATAGTCTAAAATTTTTAGCCAACGCAATATTTGCTTTTTACAATATCAAAAATACATTTGTTAGGTGGAGTAATTACTAGCGTGATATGCTTCATGACTCATGTTATCAAAAAACGAGTGTTTTTATACATCTAGGTATTGATGGTAATAATATAGTCAGATACATGTTGACTAACTTACACTATTATCTGTCGACAATTTGGAATATAAAACATTTCATCGCATAATACGAAAACAGATATCTGTTTATTAACACTACTACACTGTTATATTAACTATTTTAATAATTAGCATTATTTTTATTTTACGATTTTGATTTAAATACTGATGTCTCTTTATCTTTGAAAAGTGAAATATTACTTTTCATTCTGAATATTTATCCTTTTCTTTGTATGTATTTGTACTTCCCACTTATTTATGACAAATATTTATTTTATTTTAGTCTAATGAAGTAGATATTCTTACCAATATATACTACAAAAAACAAACAAACATTTTAATTTTTGTGGTCAATTATCTTATACCTGAATGACGAATATCAATGTCACCGATCCCTTCAACCTCAGCTAAGCTGTCCACTAACTCAGATCAGATACGCTTTATTAACAATAATATAGTTAATAATGAGAGACCTGCACTCTTATCGGCTCACTTTTATATTTGTTGCAATTTTTCTCCCAACACGTAACTTCATTACAAATGTACAAAGATGAATTAAAAAAAAGAGTAGACTTAGAAGTGTACGTCACCTGTTTCACTTGTTAGCCAGACACATTCTAAACCTATTTAACAATGAACACAAAATGAAAACTTGATGCCAGGGTCCAAGTCATTACATTAGTATTGCTTATAAACAATATTTCCCTTAATACACGTAGCCTCACTGACTTCATCTACCATCACTATCATTTAATACAACGACCTGTAGTGATAAAAACTTTGAAGTAATTTATAAAGTGTCAGTAGAAAATTTAAAAACTCTTCATGATGTCATGCCGCATGCTGTTGAGCTCTACTTTGAAGTAACAGCGGTGTCAGTTCCTGAATTTAATATTACCCTCGTTTGTGTCTACAGGTTCCCTCAGTGAACTCTGCTCTTTTTATGGAAAAGCTCCCTGCCGTGCTTCCATTACCAACAAAGACCCTGGGTTTATGTTATAATAGGCCGGTGATTTTAACATCAAAATTCTAGTGACCCCCAAACGAGTATCTTTAGTTCACTGATCTCAATAAATAGTTTTTAGTGTATCACTACTATTCATGGAATTACAAGAAGGACTATTAACTGTTGCTCTTGTCTGGACGATATAATGACAAAGTTGCGTGCACATTCATATAAAACTAGCATCATAAATATACATGCCTTTCAGATCATGGAAGGAGAGTATGTTATAAAAATATTTTCTTCCTAAAAATAAACAAACTTGTATGAAAAATATAATATACACCATAATATTTCTTTATAGAAACAAATATAATTTCAGTAGTTTTCCCAATTAAATGTACGTTTATAATACCGTACGTATAGTAACCCTTTAAAACAGTCGATTTACAAGGTATATGGACTATAACTCTCCCAGGAGTGTATGATGAATGAGTATTGTCCTAGGGCTGACTGTTCCTGTTACTAAACATTACAAGAAATATACTTTAAAGATTTCTGTAATGTGTAGCATTGAATCTCGTATAATTACAATCGCTATTTATTTTTGTCGATTAAAACAATATCAGTACAATTAATTTTAATTTTTTTTTAATACGACATTAATTGTCATATCCATCACTAAAGGACTGCAAATTGACCAAATTAACCACTTTTGTCGAGTGATTGGGTAATAAAAATGTGCTATTTTTACTGTAGCAATAGCGAAGGATTTTCTCAGATTTATAGCATCGTCAACTTTAGTACAAGTCTTAACAGAGATTTATGAATGATCCAGACTGTTTTTAGAGAGCTCTCATTAGATATATTATCTCAATCTCAAACATAAATTTTTTCATCTAGATAATTTTATGTTTATAGTCTTAGTCTAGTTGTCCCAGTGTCTTCCTAACTTTGTGAGGTCTTTGCTTAAACGAAGCAATTTATGGATGAGTAAAATTTGTAATGAGTAGATTAAAAATAGCAAATTTACAATTTTACTTGTAAATTATCTACTGGAAGTATCTCGTATTAAATATATATCCTTTTTAATTTCATCCTAATGCTGACCACAAATATATGTAAACCAAGTAATTTATTCCAATTCCTAAATTAGACGCCATTTACTTTTTATAAATTTAAGTAACATGATTTAAAATATATGTAAAAAAGAAATATTGCACTATAGTGAATACCAAAGTTTGAAGCTTGGTTTCCGGAAAAGTTTACTATTATTTTGTAAATTTCACACATTACCTGTAAATAACTAAAGAATTTTATAATACCCTCTATTTTACTCTACCTGGCAATAGGCGAAGTAAAATGTATGCACATTACATAATATTGTATATTTCCATTATGCAAGTAGTATTTTACAAACTTTATAGTACCAAGAAACTGTATAATATACTGTTAACAAGGTATTAGAAATGAGAGATACAATTGCTATTACATGGTTGGACTTAACCTGCTTTTATGACAATTGAAAGGTTTTGTTCTATTTTGTAATTACAAACCTGAGATATTTTCGGCCTTACCATATAGGGGCATCTTTAGTTATGAAATATAATATTTGTCACAAATTGGTTGACTCAAAATAGCTCACCACCGTGAGGATTATATATCTAAATATTTTAATTGTCTTATCAAATTATGTACGCACATGTAAACTGTCAAATTTGTAAGAAATTCAGAATAATTCTCGCTTTGCTATCTGAACATGAAAGTTTAGTAACAGTATTAGCTGCTTCAAAAACTTTGGCTAGCATTACAGAAACTGTTTAAGTACAAATTCATGTTAGCCGAAAGAGCAAAGTTGTAGCTTGTTCTAAGTTCAAGTTATTTGTAAGTTATTATTGTTTATTTGCCAACAGATTGCTTGCATACTGCATCTATGAATAACTGCAATGCAAATTGGGGAAGTGAGAACTGCGCTAGCAATTTTATAAGATACTTACTCATATCGTACAATCTGATTTTAATTTAACGCAGCTACTATATAATTTGACTAATTTCGTCTTATACTAATTAAATCTCAGGCAAGAAGCAAATCCACTGCTACAGTTTAACTGGAAATTACCTGCCATAGGGATCCAGACAGATTATTTTTAAATGAAAAGAAAATCAAATTAAATAAGCATTGCTCCGTTTCCTTATATGAAACGCGATAGGTATAATAGGCTCCAATTAGAATATTATTTATTTTTATTATTATCAAAACTACACAAAGTAACAATACAGATACCATTGTTTATCTTGTTGAATACTGAAAACAAAATAGGAGTAGATATATATATATATATATATATATACTAATGTAAATAAAAGTCATTTGACAGGTATTTGGTCTTCCGATCATATGTTAGTTTGCTTATTTAAACGCATATGTGACAGATACGGCCAAATACAAAATAATTGAATCGGGAAAAGTAAGCGCTCTGTGGTGTAATGGTAGCACATTCACCCGGCAAGTGAGAGATCCGGGTTCGAGTCCCGGCGGAGCAAGTACTTTTTGCGATTCAATGTTTATTGAAAATTATATATATATATATATATATATTTACGGAAACGAGGCACATGATGGTCCTGTGTTATACAGCGACCCATGCAGGTCCATCAAGCCCCCTATTTAAACCTTTATATAACCGTATTATGAATTTGTTCTCAGCATACATTTATGTTTTATAAACTTGCTTGATAAATGTATGCTAATATTTTTTAATATATAAAAACTTTTGTCCACATGCTGGTCCGCGTGTAATGAGCGGTCCATGTTGGTCCTTTTTATACACCGTACAATTAAGCGGTACATGTTGGTCCGCGGGTCGCGTGGTTGGTGGTGGGAGAAAGAGGGGAAGGGACCTGCATCTGTCTTTTGATTGTAAATTATTAAAAGGACCTGGATTTGCCTTTCGTTTGTAAAACTCCAAGTTATAAAGCATTAACTTCACATATTTTATTTTATTTTAAGGTAATCAATAATATTACCTTAGGTGGAAAGTAACAGAATTTCTTGGATAATCATAAATATTAAAACATAAATTGATGTTGCATCTGATCTGTGGCCTCCTTATTGCCCACATATATGTATTGTATTTCATAATATTAAACATATATTTCAATATGCTGACGTTTTCTAAATCATATGCATTAAATAGATTTTCAGTTTAAATTATTTTCCCATTTATAATTATTAATAGATATGGTAATGCGCATATTTTACTGTAAGCAAAATTTATCTATGATGTGCATTTTTATCATAATGCTGTCTTTTAATTTGTTAATGGGTCGCGTTCCTGTAGTGAATTTAACATAAAAGTTAATTGACAGTGCCTGGTTTAAACACGTAGAATACTATGCTTCAAGCGTCTCAATTATTGCTGAGTACTTGTGTTGTCAGCAAATCAGCGAAAGGATTGCATTGAAATAGATAAAATAACAGTTTTATTTTTGCCACAAATTTTATAGCACTCTTCAAAGTATTTTTTATTTAAAAATTTTAAACATCTACATCACATATATCACCCTAACACACTAAAAGAATGTAAACATTCTACATTAATAATATTTTAAAAATAATACACCAATCATTAATGATGAACTTAAATCTAAGAATTGTTTCAAATTCAAACAAATTTTTTAATATGATCAGGGACCAGGAATGTATACACGTAGGCCTACTAATTCCATACTAACTGCTGAATTAAATCTACCAATTTATACCATAAGATAACCAGCAACGTATTTATCTCCTAAAATTATAAATACGGAATGAGATGAAAAATAAAAGTTGTACATTTTATAATAAACCTGCCGTACAAAATTAAAGTATAACTATGTGATATTGAAGGGAGTTGAATTCAATAAAAGCTCAAAATTAAACATTATACCAAGTTTATACAAATAAGGTTCTTAACATTTCAATTTATATTGTGGACAAAATCTTGAGCTGATCTTATAAAATATTATTAGTTCTCAGGTACTGCACTTAATTGTAAAGTTTTAACATTTATTACTTTTACCTAAATGTTTTATAGAAATAAGTGCGCACAAATTTTATTATTTTATTAAATTCGCCTATTTTTTGGTCATTGGCACCTTTAACAATTTTAAGAATACAGAAGGCCAATGCGCAATACTGTTTCTTATACTACCCCTTTTTATTGGCCCTTTAATTTGTAAATATCGAATGTGACATGTGATGTTAGTCTTTCACTACTTTAGCTTATACTAATTATGGTTGTATTTTATTTAACAATCATACAAGAATTTACTTCCTCAAATTACATATTAAATGTTTGATTGCAAGAAACCACTGAGCACTAATTTAAAGTTACTGAATTTGGGAAGAAATATTTTGGTATTACACAATGAGATATTACACAAGCATATCTCCATATAGCATAATATAAAACCATAAAATGTAGCTAAGGTCTGTTCACACTCTACATTCACAGATGGTAAAACTCTTCGTTATACTCTGCATTAAAAGATGGTATATAAAAGCAACATAGATCTTTTCACATTCTAATTCTGTATTAAACATATCGGAGTTGGTTAATAATATACGAGGGTGGTCTGAAAAGTTTGCTTTCTGAACGTGAAAAAATGAAAGCTTTGTTAACAAAAGCTACTGAATTTCGTCTGTTGACAGTTACTCAAAAAAGTTTGAGCTACGAGTATTTTCGACGCGCCGTTTTTATGTAACAGTAGAGTGAGTTGATGTTGAGTGTTTTTGTGATATGGACACGATTATCGTTCTGCCATTAAATATTTGTGTTTGAAAGGCAATACGCCTTCTTAAATCAAAAATGAGTTGGATTCTGTGTATGGAAACTCTGCACAATCATTTACCTCAGTGAAATTTTGGCCTGCTTCATTTAAAAATGGATCTTGGGAGACGATGAACGTTCGGGACGTCCAAAAACTGCAACTACCCATGAAATCATCGACAAAGTTAACCAAATGGTGCTAGACGACCACCGAATTAAAGCGAAAAAATGTATCAGAGGTTATAATTCTAAAGAACGTGTCTATCACATTTTAAATCAACATTTAGGCATGAGAAAGCTGTCCGCGCGTTTAATGTCGCGTTTGCTCACGTTAGACCAAAAAGGTTTTAGGATGAACATTTCCAACGCTCTTCTGGTGCAGTTTTAAGCGAAATAATCCAAATGCGCTGATTAATTATTGTAGATAAAACTTGACTACACCATTATACACCCGAAAGAAAAATACAAAAGGGGAACAGACTCAAAAAAAGAAAAAATGCTGCTTTTTTGGTTGAGAAAGAGATGACGACTGTTTATGCAATATTAATATAATTAATTTAATCGATTGGCTTCAAAAAGGAAAACCATTACAGGAGCATAATATCCATCATTACTTGACAAGGTAAAGGTAGAAATTTTTTAAAGAAACGCCCACATTTGTAGAAAAAGAATATAATGTTTCACCAAGGCTACGAACCTTCTCGTCTCTTAGCGGTTATGATGGCGAAAGTCCATGAATTACGGGTTTAACTGCTTAACCATCCGTCTTACTCACCAGCTACGGTCCCAAGCGAATTCTTTTCGTTCCTTCATCTCAAAATTGCGCTCGGAGGACAAAGATGATCGTCAAATGAAAAGACAATCACCTTCGTGAACAATAATTTTTCAGAAAAATATTCCGAGTACAATTTTTACGGGTTACAGAGATGGTATCGCTGATAGAAGTGTGTAGAGTGACAAGGAGACTATCTTGATTTTTTTTTATTTCACAAATGATGTCATGTTTGTTAGGTCGAAAACTTTTCAGACCACTCTCGTAGATATAAAGCATTATATATGGCTTTTAAGACCTACATACATTGAATGTAGAAAATATTCGTCAAGTTCGTAAATTAGGACCCCAAAAACGGATGGATATCAAAATTTTATTTTTGTACGTAATTTAGAAGTTCAGGAAAGGACATAGTATTTCATAAATAATTACTTATTTAAAATTACACATATCTCAAAAATGTCTATATTTAAATCAAATATAATTTAACAATTTTATTATGAATAAAATTTTATATTTAAATATTCCCATAAGCCACTTTTCTAGCACGTACGGTAAAATGTATTATCCTTATTATCAATGATTTTTAGGCCTGGATGTAACATGAAGGTATTAATAATATTATAACTGGAAAAGTGCTTATGTTTTGTTTGTTTTGCTTTCACGCTTTAACTACCCCATTGTACTGCAATTTTACGTAGACATTCTTAGGGTTCCTTGGATGAATATATGCATATTCTTATTTCAAAAATCTCTTCGGGCACGCCCTACTGGTCTATAAAATAGCTGAAAATCCCATTTTCCGTCTCTACAGTTAGAAAGATTAGTTAATTAAAAGAGCCTCGTAAATGTCAACTGTTGTAAAGTATTATAGGTGCGAATTTTGCACATTGATTATTTTATGATAATCATTATAAATTTCTTTGTGTTAGGGAACCGCCCCAAATAGAGAATGGTGTGAACGTACCGATAAAAAAGTTTAAAAATATATATATATATATTTTTAATAAATATCAACGTTTTTACACACCTAATGCTTAAGCCGAATAATGTTGCTTTAATCATATGTGCATTGCACTTGATTAGGGGGTCTAGCCAAATAAACCCTCCCCCACCCAATTCTTTCACATTCATACACACGATAATAATACCTTGCTCAAGTCGTTGCAAAGAATATTAATTATCTTTTAGTATATTTTTAATGAAAACGAATTCAAGATATTTCTATCGATTTAAATACTATACGACACAGTAATAACGGCCAAATATACTCTTATGGGATAAATATAGAAGAGGTTTCCAATGTTGCTTGATTTTGAAACTTCAACGCCGCGCCTTAGTTTTTCGTATATAGTTGTATTATGTATATAGCTCTGTTATGTATATGCGATGGATAAACACTCAGTAAATCGCGTTAAATCACTGCTTCCATCATAGAGTTTAGAATATTTGTTTGCACTAAGTCTGGTGCATAAATCGTTAAAGCAAGGCGTTCTTAAAAGTGTGTCACAAAGTTCTGTGTCTGATAGTACTTATGATCCCTAACCAAATATGTCCTATATGGAACTGAGACCTATTTGATTGGATTTAAACCGTATCAACATTTAAACGCTACGGGACGCCAATGCACAATACTGTTTCTTATTTACCATTAAATGTTAAATATATACTGTAACTTTTGATGTTAACCTTTCACTTAACCCATTTCGTTTATAATTAACTGCATTTTTTCCAACGATCATTCTTGCATTCCTTTCTCCAAACAACATATAAATGTTTCCGTCTTATTGCAAGAAACCACTAAATACTATTTTAAAGTTACTAAACACGGAAGGAAGTAATTCCTCACTACACAATGAGTTACATCAAATCATAGATATCTCCAAGTAGAATAATAAGAAGACTCAGCAAATCCGTTCACACTCTACATTATCATTTTACAAAACCGAGGTCTCGTTCTGCATTGACAGAAGGTTTAACAAAGGCAACACATATAAGAGCTTTTCACATATTACCTCAATATAAGTCGTAAGGGAATAAGTTAATAATATAAAGATACAGCGATATTAAAGGATTTTTATTATTAATATATGTTTAAATGAGAAAATGTTTGAGATGAAGTCGAAATTAAACGGCCGATGCTGTAAAAAAGTGAATTTTGTACAGTACATAGATAAATAGTAACTTCAGGACGTGACATGATTTGAGAAAATTAAATTTGTTAAGATTAAATATATCTTTAAAATGTTTTAACAAAATATATAAATAGTTAAAAAATGTTTTAAAAAGAAATTCATGACATATTATTCAGCCAGACTACTTGCACCTAATTTAAAAATTCATATCTTTATCGTCAACAGTTTTTAGTTCTGGTTATGAGATGAATCTGAAAAAAATGTTTAATACCCAAAATTGCAGTCATTAGGAATAATCAAAAAGTCAACCTTAAAGATCGGCTGTCAACACAGAGTTAAGTGGGAGCGAGCGTTAGTTATTGAAGTGTTTTAGAAAAACTCAGGAATGAATCCCTGACCAAGTGCAGGAGGTGCTGACCATGGTCAAGGCACGCCGGACAAGAGTACTATTGTCGCTTCGTAGTGGTAGTAAGAGTACTATATTGGTCAGCGGGGCGGATGTTCATTCTTTGTCATTCGACTGCTCGCTCTCTCTCGCCCACTCGCCCTGTTCTTGACAGAAGACCGGAAGCGAGTTTCCTCGGTGTCCTGCACCTGCACTGAATGCACTGATCGCTGAGCTGAAAACTGTGCACTGAGCACCGAAGTAATAGAACCTGATCTGTCATGCAGTGATGAATATACCGAGCCAGCACCGCAGTGGTCATCTATGCATTAGGTTCAAGATGCAACCTAACCTATACTTCAGATTGAGAACATGCAAAGTAATTTCCTTCCTCTTTTTAATCAGCTTTCATTGCGCCCTCTCATGAATGACGTGGTTGGTAAAGTCTATCAATACATTAGAACAGCGTGTATTAATATTATCGCATGGTTATTAAATTTTTTAACGATGTTTATGACACTGTAGACAGAGAAAAGTGCGTTAGCTGAATGATGAAGAAGTTAATATCTACGCATGTCAATATTTTAACTGTAATTAGGATTTTAGTCCAATGTAAATTTTCATGATAGGCAGGAGTTTGGAAAATGGTTGTTTTATGACAGATTTTCATTATATTGCTATTTAATTAGCCCAATTGGAATGGAACATCATGTAAGTTGTTATTATGTTAGGCCAACGGTTTTCAATGGTTTGTGTTCTGAGTGGCGCGTTTATTATCTGGAAAGCGATAGCCTGGAGTTATAAATATCAGGGAACCGCTCCAGAGAGAACAGCTCAATCAGACAATACTCTTGAATTTAAAACGATAACGCAATTATAATATCTTAACAGTGCATATTAAAAAGAATATTATAAAATGTTTTCTAACTATGTGGTATTTGTTAAAACCTTTCGAGCAAAATAAAGAGTATAACAAAGAAATGCTAATTTTCCACAATATAAAATTACTTTGATACATAAAAAAATCATTGTAGTGTGTTGATGATTTAAAATAAATTTAGACATACTAGTATGCCAAGGGGGCAATTTGTCAGGCCAAAATATTATTTTTGAAAATGTTGAATTTATTGTTAATTAAATAAATTTACCCCTTTCCTAAAAAAATATTACAGCTAACAGCTAAGCATTCACGATACAAATATTTACTTTTGTGTATGTTGATAGCTTCTTCTTTAGTTATTATTTATTTTATGAATATTTTGCCCAAATAATTAATCAATAGAAAAATATGAGGTATTATTAATCTATAGTATACAATTTTGTATACAAGTTTTGTGTGCAATACGAAACAAAGATATTAGTGTTATTACCACTCTCTGGCTAGTGCCTAACTAAACTCTATAGAATGACATAGACCATCATGAAATTCATTGTTCCTCAAATAGATATGAAGCTTCATGCATAATTTCAAGTCAATATCACATTTAGTTATCGGAATATCATTCGGAAAGACAGACAGACAATCATAAATTAAGTTTTTCCAGCCCCTCGAGTTACAGGCTTCACTAATTTTGAACAAATAACACTAACACTATTCATTAATTTCATTAATTTCTAAGGTTTTTAAATTCTTTTGAACTAAATTTTTCAATTGTATATAACGATTTTACATAAATAAAATCTATTACTAAATCTTTAAAGCAGACATGTGTGTCTTTCCGTTTGTTTCTCGGGGAGATCTATAGAACGGTAAATTTAAAATGTGGGAGGTTTACACAATCATATTTATTGCCAGATTTTGGAACTACATTGGCTTTTTGTATCAATAAAAAAAGTCATGGATGTATTTAAATATAAAACTATATATAGACTTTAATAAATGATTCTACGAGTTTTTCACTCCGGAAGCAAACCGATATGAAACCTCTGGAAATTCGTCTGAGTCGTCCCAAATCTGCTTTGCCGGCCGAATCTCGGTAAACAATATAATAATATTTCATATTACTCTATATTTAATTCTTATAACACATTTATCAAAGGTTTTAAATTCAATCCCATCATTCCCCATCAAAAACAATACCATACTTTGCTGCTTTTGTATTAAGGACATTTTAATAAATCATTATTACCAGTTTTCCTTAAAAAACTGTCTCAATAAATATTATAGACTTGAAACTATGCCGTCACTCCTATCACACACAATAACATTCTCAAATCTGCTACTTACAAATTAAAAAAATAGTTTTAAAATACCATTTGACATACACTCTTGAATTTTTCGCCTAGCTGACCACTGTGACCGGCTTATCTCGTCACTTTACAGGAAAAGTCAATTTTTTTCTTTGGCGCTTAGTGCAGGACACTGTCAATATTAGCACTATCAACAAAACATTTACTGTATTCTAGATTTAATGAAAATTTACAGTATAAAACATGTAAACAATAAAAACACAAAAACCACGAAATTCTTTGAAATGTAGCTAGATCGGGGTTTGACTTAGGATAATCACATCGACCACGTATGTGCAGAAATTGCATCAGAAATTTTTGCTCTTCGCAACTTGGCACAGTATTGCTCCATCGGAGTATTGAAAACGGCATATTTTTGCCTAATCTATCCTCATCTAGGGTATGGAATTAAACTCTGGGTAGCTGTGCAAAACACCAGTTGGAACTAGTCTTCAGACTCCAAAAAAGAACTGTGAGAATGATTGTTTTTTTTTTTAGAGCCAGAGAGTCATGCAGAGATGCTTTTAGGTAGGTCGGGTTACTGACTCTGTCTTGTTTCTATATTCTCAAGGAGATCCTTTACTCCAGATCAAAGTGCGCTTTGTTCGAAGGTGAGGGGGGTTCACCATCATGGGGGTAGAGGTAACTCGATAACTTTCGAGTCCAACGATACAGAAGAAATACTTTCAGAAAGTTGCCTTTTCAAGTTGGTGTCGGACTAATAACAGTCTCCCTGAAGGTATTAAAAAACAAAATTAAAAAAAAATTAAAGATCAGTTCAAAACGGTTTTGGTGCCAGAGGCATTTTAGTCTGTTGACGAGTTTATGATGAATCGCTGGGACAATTAAGAGTACAAAAATTCACAAAATCGTTTTGTCAGACCTATAAACGTTAATAAAATAATAATAATAATAATCTCTTTATTGCATTATTTAAAAAAAATTTACATCGTATCGCAATAGCCAATTGTCAAAGTAAATTTACACGATTTTATCTACACATTAACGCAACCTCATATTCGCAATTCACACAATCATTTAAGACACAATCGCATTGACCTCAGATCCAGCACTCTCAAATATCCCAGCGGCTTATCATGAATTTATCAACAGAGTAGAAAAACTTGGACACCAAAAGGAGATTGAGACGCGTTTAAATTGATTTTGATTATTGGAAATTTTGATTTCTTCAGGGAGCCTGTTGATTAATCTGACACCAACTTCTTGCGGTAGATGTTGATCTAATTTCAAACTGCGTTGATGAGTTTGAAAGTTGTCCCTGCCTCTAGTGTCATATTGATGAACGTTCGTGCCACGAATCAAGATTCACCTTGATCTGCAGTACATGATCACCTCAAAAATATAGAGACAGGGCAAAGTCAGCAATCTCAACTCTCTGAAAGATTCCCTACACGACTCTCTGTAATTAAAAATTTCAATGATTCTGACAGCTTTTTCTGGAGTCTAAAGACGCGCTCCATTTTGTTTTTTGTACAACTTCCCCAAAGTCTTATTCCATACGCAAAATGAAGATGGATTAGGCCATAATAGGCCATTCTTAAAACTTCTGGGGAACAAAATTTTGCTAGATTGCGCCGAGCATAAATAGTTGCCCCTCGTTTCGGGCCAGGAAAGACCGATTCAGAAGGCTGTTTTCTGGAAGGACTGCAATTGTTTAAGTTTATCTTCTGTGTGAACAGAGCCCTTTCATAGTTTCGGGAGTTTAATATGGAAGTGAGGTCATTAGATACCGTCAATATCTTTATAGTTATAACGAGAGAATATCTACTGAGTGGTTGGTAGGTGTTCACATTATGTTCGATTGATTACGGTTTATTGCAAAAACGTATCTGGCAATTCTTTCACCGTTCTTGATTTTAGAGGCATTAGTGATTTTAGTTCATCCTGCACAGTTTGTATGAATTCCTAAACTGGGAAGGATGCGTTAGATTTAACAAAAAGATTGCATTTACCTGTTAGGAAAATAATTTTGCTTTATAAAGATCCATTTTTGCACATATTTAATGTAATCGAGATTTGTAGTAGTATTTGGATAACATATAACTAAAAATGTAGTTATCTCAAAGTTTTTAACACTAAATAAACTTTGAATAAATCACTATTTACAAATAGTTTAAACGATTTTACCAATGTGTGAATTCCTATATTTTAAAAATTATTAGAATAAAAGTACCAACTATGCCTACCCTCGAATAGCAATGAATTTTCTACAATTTGCGAGCGGATGTGGCAAGTTTATCGTTAAAACATGTGACAATCGAGTCAAACAGCAAGAAGTGAATCAATTCTTGATTTGCTCATCATTTTTAATTCTTCATGTTCAGTTCATGATTCTTAAACCTTTTATCACAGGGTAAAAAATATACATGATTATTAAGCATACGTTCAGTATAACTATGTACCTGACTGAGCGAGTACAAAAAAACGAGGCGATCACAACATAAGTAATTACTACAGCTGCCGTCTTATTGTCGTCTGGTAGATGCAAAGATCCCAGTCGGCAAGACAAATTTTAAATTGCGCAGTTATCTATCTAGTAGTTGTATACATAAATGGTCGGAAGATTCGGCTTTGCTATCGTCTGTTCAGTAAAGAATGACCATCAGTGCACTTTTGCTATATGAGTTTGGTCGGCCATAAACTTACCGTCATTAAAATTCTGACCACCGCCGCAAATTATATAAACACCATGGTTTTGATATCAAAAGGGGTTTTTTGGTTATAGTTTAAGGGGAATTTATTTTTCGTAAGGTTTCAATGTGATATCAATGCAGCAGAGTATGGTGGCCCGTCCTAGTTGTAGTGTTAGCGTATTCGTTGCCGGACCTAATACTTTCAAGTAATAATAGCGCAAAATCAATTCTCCTCTGTGACCGCTGCATCGTTTATTAGTACAATCGTTCTTCTCTATACCGAATTTCCTCCTTATTCTGTTTCATAAGATTAGTATTGATTAGTCACCTATGTAGACGGACAGGATACGACTAGTAAGGGTCTCTTAAGAAATACAATTGGTATGCAAGGCAAAATCTTCAAGGCCTCATGGCAAAATCTGACTCAGATGCGTGTCCGGAAGCCAACTAGCGTTACTTCTTAAATCAATGAAGTTATCTAGATGCAAATATAAATTAATGACGAAACTGAAGGCTCTTTAATATATTTGTTCTAAAAGAGGGATTGGTACCCGATGAAAGCGACATTTGAAGAAAGTAGCCGCGTTAAGTTTGCCCGCTATTTTATTTCAATAAGACAGTAGATATGTTAAAATTAGCTTCCATATGAGAGGCATTACAGTCTATTGAACATATTAACGAAAAGGGGAAGGCTTTGTCCAGTTTGGAATGCTTATTCTATTAAATTTGCGTTCTTGGAATACTGATATGGAACAACCATTATACGATAAACAAACTACAAGGCTAAACGTGGCGTCAGTAGTTTCAAACTGAGGCATCGCCGGGTTGATCTCATTTCGTGGGAATTTAGACTAAACAACGTGGCTGATTGTGCACGTACCTTTTACATAAATTGATTTACATCAATGGTTTGAATTTTAATGAGAGTGCGTTTGTGGTTGTTTCAACCAAAATGCCAAAGCGCTGATGGTCAGTTACAACAGGCCGACGACGAAACCGGCCCTTCTGAACCGGGCGGTGTGGCTCGCCTGGGTTGACCATTTAGGGTTGTGTGTTGTGAGTCCTATTTTAAATCGATACTCCGAGCGCCGCGGGACTACCTGCCCGGACTGACCTGACTTGCAATGAGTACCAAGTATCAGGAAGTCCTTCTAGAGAGAAAGACACACTAAGGTAAATATTTTTGAATTAAGGACAAGTCTGCAATTTCAAATATCACAGCCGGACAGATTATAAAGTTAATTAAATTACATTCTAAACAATATAGGTTAAAATTTCTCCGATATACAATTAATACGAAGGCATAATAAAGGATATTTTTACTGTAAATACAACTGCACAAATTTTTAGACAAAAAATCAGTAATTTTATGTGTTTCCGCCGCCTTGTATGTAAGTGGTTGACCTCTATTGTCTAGGTTTGGGGTCCACACACAAAGTGTGACACAAACACGTTATAGCGATAAGGAAATAACCACCATAAAAGTTATTGCTCATATACGAATATAAATGGACAAAAAATCTATTTAGTTTGTTGACGATTTTAATTTCAATATTCTAATTATGCCACAGACTCTAATGTCGTATTAGATACTCTTTTTATTTACAGTTTTATACAAACTATTAGTCATCAAACTGAGATCTGACAATAAGATAGATCTGAGATGATAGTGTATTTCCTCCCCAGGCACGGAATATACAACATTTTTGTAAATCTTTTTCGTAGGAAATTAGCATTTTATTTTTCATTTTCTTAGAAATAAATACGTTGATACGCTGAAAAAGTAAAGCTGATAGTATTTAGTAAAAAAACTAACGAAAAAGAATGCATAATAAAAATTGGAGTAGAGTGTTCTCGATCTATTGATGTTAGATCGTTAGAGAAATCGTTAATATGTGTTAAAAATATTAGAGACTATTTAAACAAACCTAACTTATCAATTTGTAAGAAACTAATTTTGTTTAATAATTTGTTTAATTAATAGACAAAAACTTCAAGATACTTTATATCTTACAATTCAATGGCCCAAGAGAATTAATAGTTATTATCAGTTAAAGAAGTTTTAACTAACATAGAGCAGATTTTGACAGGTGGGAACCCTTTTGAGTGCAACTTGGAAAATTGTTACTAATTCTAATTCATAATCTTCGTGATATAAACGTGAGATGTAAGAATTTAAACTCAACGACTTTATCTCGCACGATCTAAAAGAAATTTCTATAGTAAAACTATAATACTAACTTTATGGACTGCTCGGCTACATATAATTCGAATTACCTTTATCCCGGTAAAAATTTCATTTCATTTAAAACCATGATCATTACTTTACCCTTTATAAAACGGGATTACTTTTCCAAGTTTGAAAGTAATTGGGAAAATGCCCTCATTAATTCTCTGATTTATTATATGAAACAAGGGGAAAATGAAATAGGCCAAATAAATTTAAAGGAATTATGCCAGAATATTATCACAGCCGGGAGCCGAGCCGCTCTTCATATCCGTGACAACGTGCTGGAGTTCGGGGCCCGTTATAGATTCTAGCCGGAAGTAAGCGTCCACCAGGTACTCAGTATCGGTAGTGACGACCCAGGTTACAGGAAAGACCGGGCTAGGCTGCCCCCGACGTTCGCGTAATATTTCTTGAATAAATCTGCTTCATCATTTACATCGTAGAGTTTTAACGTTTCGTTGACCCTTGTTTGAAATGATCAATGAATTGGAATCCTTTCTTTATCTTTGTTTATATCCTTGGATTTTGAAATATTTTCCCACATATTTTCATTTTTCGAGTCATTGATTTTATTACAGTAACTACCTAAATTTTTTGAGGAACTAATTTTTTGTTAAAACGTCATGTCCATTTAAATTGGGTTTTCAAAGCAGTGTCGAAAGGTTGTCTTTACAAACGGTAGCTCATCTAAGTTCTGGTCTAGTTTGATCTGATCAAACCGGTAAGTATCCAAGGTATTTCATATGGTTAATTTTGTATGGAAATTTTGATATATTCGTTCACAATATGATAATACTCTGAAGCTGCTTGACGTAAGTATCACAACTTGATTCGAGCAATCTCTACCAGAGATAAGATGGAACGTCAAGTTAATTGTTCTTATGTTTACACAAAGTCTGACCTGGATTTTTGTCCAAACTTGGTTGAAACGAGGCAATGGTAAATAACGATTTGTCATTTCTGATTGAATTACTAATTTTTACTCAATTACCACAATAGGATGTGACTGAATTTGCGATCGTTATGTTCATAAATATATGATTGATATCATTAGAAAACGCTGAAACACTAGTAGATACATTGATACAACTTACATAACAGGGTATCAAGGTATCTTTGAGAGAGCTTATCTGTTAAAATACAAAAATTTATGTCTCTAACCAGTCACTGCGACTCCACCCAACCCGGTGCCTACCGTCGAGATAAAATTCAAGGTCGCCGGACGGACTCATGTACAATGCAAGCAGCAATAAGACAATCATTAACTCGTTTTCATTTATATTATACCAATGAATATATAAACTGAGAATTGTTAAGGACTTTCTCAATTCTACAGTCTGATAAAATCTTAAAGGTGCCCACTTCTTTATTTATGCATGCATTCATAACTCTATTAGTTATCTCATCCAAAACATCAACCTCTGAGCTGTAAAATGTAACTTAACAGCCAAAGTGTTTTGTTCTAATACTTAAACACACAGAAAATAACCACGACCTTAAAAATTTAAAGTGAATTATGTGTGGTACAAATACAAAACTGTCATTGTATTGTATTTTGACCAATTTGTATTGTCTTTGCGGTATTGGTTAGTTCGGTGATAAAAGTACCCTATTTAAAATTTCGATCATCGGTGCAAATATTATACACCTGTCTAAATCTTAATAATCACTCACATGTTTAGCTTATACTGAGGATTGAACTGTCTATTTATCATCAGAAAATAAATCTTTTAACATGTATATTTGATAAAAGGTTCTAACATTTATAAGAAATACATGTATGAATGTAACGATAGGTGTATAGAATAAGGAAACTGAAATAAAATAAATTTACAAGTATATATTTAGTAATTCTGCAGTCATATTGTTGCGAATAGAGTGAATAATAGTTAGAAATTAAAATCAGATGATCAGCATACCTGATTTAATGTACCTGAACCCGTTTTTTATACATGAGAAATGAAAAGTGAAATAACAATCTTTGAAAAATGATTTTTGAAAGCAAAACTAACTTTTAGGCTCTATAAAATGAAACATTGGAGTCTTCGAATCTTTATGTATTAATATCCTACTGATAATCAAACTATACTGTCCAGAAAGTACACACGAGCGCGGCACTGGCACTGACGGAATTTTGTAAGGTTTTACGTCACAGTTTTGTTAGAATTAGTTACTGAAGAACACTTTTAAATTACCGATGCAAATAACGCCTTACAATGAGTTGGATAGTTTATTTCACTGTAAGTTTTAGCCCTAAACCTAGTCGCAAAAATAGCAAGGTTAGACTTGCAATACAACAGTGTAACTCCGTTTTTGACACAACCACAGAGCGAGGAGCCGCATGAACAAGAAGTAACCAATGAATAAGGTTTGTATTCATTGAAGTAACTACCACATATTGTCTACCTGCGTGGCAGCAACAGTACGGTCGCGGCACTGCAACTCAGTACACATTGGTTCAATTCCCACCGACAGAAGCACCTTTTTGCTGAAGAGAAACTGTTTTTATTGTTAATCTAATAAGTTTTATTTGTTATTAATTTATTACTTAGATTCTTTTAATAATCGTGACTTGTAATTTTATGTATTTATTTATTTATTCATTAACTTATTATTGACAAAAATATGCAATTTACAATAAAAAAAACAAAAACCGAGAAACCCTGTATTCTTTTTAACAATTATTTTAAATACAGACAACATCGAATTTAAAAAAATGGAGACATATCTTGGCGATGTCTCGGAAAAAAATTTGTAGTAATCGAAAAATCGATTAAAACTGATCCAAATATAAAGGCACTGACTGTTTGCAATAAAAACACAGCGGAGAACACCCAGTCACCATGCGTTCGCTTTTGTCACCGCTGTCCAGGACTCGGTCTGCGACCGACGCTGCTTCACCTACTCCGCCTGCATCTGACTCGCCGCCTGCCTGCTCCACGCCTGGCCCGGACCCTGCGGTGAGCGCCACTCCATCCAGATCCTCCGCATCGATCAGTTCACCGGCGGACGAGACTACTGCGTTCCACGTGTCTACGGAAGATAATCCGACCCCTGCCGCTGCAGCAAAACCTGACTACTACAAACTCACTCGAAGTGCCTACGCCTGTCGCCTCGTCGGGAGCCTCTGATGCTGATGAACTTGCGTCAGAAAACTGTAGATTAAAGGAGCAGATAAGGCAGCTCAATGTCGATATGATGAGGGTTGTCGATCATTCCATTGAATCGGACACAAGGCTTCTTCGGTATACAAATGACATTTTTGTTGCGAGACCTTCGCTGTCCGGAGTATCAGCGGGAGCTTCTGTAAGAGACTGCGCTGTTCAGTGCAAGCCACCGGTAACCACCTGCTGTCAGCTCGCACAGTGCTCCGAGACTCGCGACCTCGTCACCAATCTGAGAACAACTATTCAGGTACTCGAGGCAGAGATTGAATGTCTAAGGGCCGAGAGGGAGATCCAGGGGTGTTCCTGCGGCTAATCTCAGGCGGCGGGTGATTGGATTGTCTGTTAAAATAAAAAATATGTTCATATTACGACCAGCAATAGATTTGAACCTCTCGAAAATACAAGCGAGAAACCACCCATTCTCAAAACCGTCGCAACCACTAATGCAGCTCAACAAAAAATCCCCGTACTAAAATAACCTGCAACAGTAGTAAACCATCCGGCCAACACCCTCCTCCAAAATATTCTCCTGGTAGAAGGCCAAACTTGAAAGGCAAAATTAAAGAGAGTTGCTTTCCTTCAAGAATGTTGTGATTGAGGGTGACAGTCATACCCGTTTCCTGGCCGGCATGGTGTAGAACCGCGTCTCATCAGCAACCATAGTGACTGGCATATGTAAACCCAGGGCTAAACTCCTGAATGTAACTCCAGCGGCCTCTCGCCTCCTTCTAGCTGCTTCATCCTGCTCGCCAGAACCAACGACATCGCTGCCGGTGAGTCACACATCTATAATCGCCTGCAAGAAAGAGTCACCGCTCGACTGAGTTCTCTTCGCTTGGCAACGATCCCTTATCTTCGTGATCTGCTCGTTAGCCATCCCGTGAACCAACGGACCATTCTCGCCAACTACTACATAGAGGAGCTATGCGTGAGACACTCAAACCTCAAGCTCCTCGATATCAATGATATCGGAAGAAACTGATTCACACGGATGGTATCTGCGATTGCCGGGCGAAATGATAGTGGAGGGCTTGGTTGCTGCTGTCGGACCGCCTGCTGCGCCTGAGTTGTCTCTAACACTGCCCAGTGCCGCTGCCTCACCTGCTGTTGCTGATACCTGTGAGTCGCCCGCCAGTCCGGCCCAGAACCGTCTCATGCAGCATGACACTTACGACGACGTCATCAAAGCTACTTCGCCTGTAAAAACCTGACGAAAACAATATACGCTTTCCTGTCAAAAAAACGAAGATCCTATGACGAATGTAAAACGAGAGAGGGATATCAGATCCTGTGTTTTATTCAGAACATAAAAATTGTTAAACACGTTTTCAGAAGCCACTCAAAATATTCATAAAATTACGAAATTCAAAATTATTCACCTAAATGCTCAATCTGCTACCAATAAGTTAGAAGAGTTGGACCTCATGTGCGATGAGCGAAAACCTGATATTATTGTAATATCGGAAACACTGTTTTACAACCGATCAGCATTTTAGAAAAATACAAAATTATGAATTGGCACATATTTTCCTTCGTTCCAGTTTTAAGGGAAGTGGTGTGTGGCAATCTTTTTAAAAATCCCCTTGAAATTTGAAAAACAATTTGTCATTCATACTCTGGAATTTGATTTTGAGGCTGCTGGTATTAATATCAATTTAAATTCGTCCGAAAAAGTTAATATTGTTGAAATATACCGTCCAAACAACAACCGAAGTTTTTATTTCATCCTTGTTTTTGGAAAACTAGAGAGCCTGCTAACCAATTTTTGTTTTCATACAATCAACTATTTCTCTTAATTGGCGATTTATATAAATATAAACACACTGGACCACCCCGACCCCCACACTCGGCGGCTGCGAGATATTCTTCAATATTTTGGTCTAAATTGGTCAGTGAACTCTCTTACACGACTATGTGCCACGACGAGTACAACCATCGACAACGTTATCACCAACATTCCGAAAGTTGACGTTGTAGTGTTAAATCCTGCCATCTCTGATCACTTCGCTCAGGAGATTGTGATTAATGGACTTGATCCGGTGACTAGGCTTGCAGAAAATACGGTCCAAAGACCTCTAAAACACTCAAAATATTAACGAGTTAATTTATCACCTTAAGCGAGAAAGTTGGAATTGTTTAAATAACATTCAGTGTCCAAATAAAGTGTACAATGCTTTTAATTAACGCTTTCTCTATTATTTAAATATTTCGTGTCCTTACAGAAAATTTGAAGTACGCAGTAAGCGACATAAGAATACTTGGATTACACAAGGTATTCTCACATCTCGTGAAAAACTCAAATTTTATCACTAAATTTTTATTAATACAAACAACGAAAATTTTCAATGATTTTTAAAAAATTATAGAAGAATGTATAAGAAAGTTATAAAAGCTGCTAAAGCCTATGAATTAAACAAAATATTAAAGAATATCGAGAACTTTTCAAAAACAGCATGGAAAATAATTAATTAATCTGTAAAACGAGAACATCTAATACAAAAATCAAAACAATGTTTACTGCTCGTTGAAAACCAACTTATAGATGATCCTCAAAAAAGTGCTGACGAATTTAACAATTATTTTGCCTCAGTTGGTTCGTGTGAGGCGTGCTTCACCGAAACCCTCTCCCGCCACCTTGGTTAGAGAACCCGGTATCGTCTATGATCTTGACCCCTGTCGATGAGGCTGAGATGACTGGTATTGTGCAAAGACTAAATTGAAAGAAATCTTGTAACAACAGTGGTATGTCCATGTAGCTAGTCAAAAAATGCTCCAAGCATATCTTGACTCCACTAAAAAAGTGGTAAATTCCTCATTTCTATCTGTAGTTTACCCGGATGATTTGAAAACAGCAAACATTTCCCTGACTTTTAAGAAAGAAGATCCTCGTCAAACCAAAAATAACCGCCCAGTCGCAATCTTGCCAATTTTCAGCAAAATCTTTGAAAAGGCATTTTTTAATGAACTACAAGGTTTTATGGAAAGATTTGACATACTGTGTCCTGAACAATTCGGCTTCCGTAAAAACAAATCAACAATTGATGCGGTTTCGTCTTGTGGATATTGTTGTCGATGGTTTTGAGAGACGGGATAAGTGCTCAGCATATTTCTCGATCTTTCTAAGGCTTTTGACTGCGTGCATCATGGGACACTAATGCATCAGTTAGCATACATCTCGTCCTACATAAGGATAGAGAGCAGTGCGTGCAGATGTCAGGAAAATTAAAAATGGCAAATGGCGTCCCTCAGGGATCGATCCATGGGCCAGAGCTTTTTACTACTTTTTATTACTTATGTTAACAATTTAAACTCATCGGTCCAGAATGGAAAGGTGGCGATACAACTCTCTGCATTACTGCAAATTCTTTGCAGAAGCTTGAAATTAATTCATTTGTTACAGTGAATTCATGCATCAAATTTTTCGGAAAATCAATTTGAATACAAAACAGCTCAAAATCAAACACAATTGATTTTTGTCTGAGACAGCGCGAAGGTAGTGCACGACCTGCTGTCCTGGTAGATGACAAACTCTTAGAGGAATCTGACTCCATCAAACTCCTAGGGATGTACCTAGATCGAGGTCTGACCTGGGACAATCATGTTGAAAGTGTTTGTTCCAGAGTAACTTCAGGTTTGTATGCTTTGCGGAATCTGGCAAAATACTGTTCTTACGACATCCTGAGAATGGATTATTTTGCCCTTGTTTATCCGCACCTTGCATATGGAGTTAAGACTCTGGGGCAGCTGTGCAAACAACAAACTGTGTACGAATCATTTCAAAATTAAAGAGAAGAGAGTCGTGCAGGGTTGTGTTCAGGGAGCTTGGTTTACTGCCCTTGCCCTGCCTCTACATCTTCGAGGTGGCTGTGTTCTGTAAGTCAAAGAGCACATTGGCTCAGGGAAGGAACATGCACCAGTATGAGAGGCAAGGATAACTATCGCAGTCAACCATATCGAACGGTGGCGTCTCATAATTTGCCATCGCAGGCTGGTGTTAGGTTGATTAATAGGCTCCCTGAGGATCTTAAAACAGTACCAAAAAATTTAAATCTCGTCTTCAATGCCCTATTGGTGTCAGGTGCTTTTGACACGGTATGTGAGTTCATGGAAAGCCGCCTGGGAATATAAAATTAAAATCGAAACACGTTTTTACAGGATCCGATTAGGCATTGCCTGTTTGTCTGGATGAGGAACTTTTTGTATGTATAATTGTGTGTGAATGAGTAGATAGGCTAATACATTAGCTAATACAGACTGCTTCATATTGTATGCTGTTAAAAGGCAATAAAGGACTGATTTGATTTGATTTGAGAAAGCACTTTATTCAACGTTCGACAGTATGCTCTGTACAGAAACCCGGCAAATCTTGGTCCGAGAATGGTGGGGGATTTCCCCTCATTCGAGTATTTAGTTCGTTATACTCACACTAGGCGAGCTACTGTACAATCAAATGAACTTTACAGGCAAGCAGCACTTCTTGGTCCAGGATGTTACACGCTCTATACAGAGCCTCGTAACTTGCAGGTCCGGACCAACACGTTCAAGGCCCGGACCAGCATGAGGCGCGATGACCAACAAGGTACGCACGATTTACGCTCCTGGACCAGCAAGTGCTGAGGTTCTAAACATATATATATATATATATATATAATATATATATATATTAGGTATATCTAAACCTACAATATGCAAAATGTTCTATGTTGTATATTTGTTACGTAAAAACCAAATCAAGTTTAGGATAGGTGTTTTCAAAGAATTATTGTAACCTGTAAAATGTACTAATACGTTACCTAACTTTTTAATTTTAATGTGCTCGGCACTAGTTATAGTGGAAGAGAAAATTTTGTTTGAAATAAAAAAAAGTACCAATCATAGTTTATATTACGTTTATATTTGTATTATAATTGCAATTTCATTTAAAAGAACTGTAAAACCAATTGCTAGAAAGTTATATTTCATAAACAAATCAAGAATTGTCGCTTTTAGGAAAACTAAAATGTATCAATAGACAGTTTAGACTTTAAAGGAAATATTTGAGGTCGTGTGACATGACTTTTGGAAATAGTAATTAACCGTGATATTTTTTTTCCTGATCGTGTCACGTATTTAACTGAACAAGCACAGTGTAGGCGTAATTATTATATGTTTCGACTATTCCTGCCAGTACCTGCTCCAAAAGAGATATTCTTTTACTACGTTTGGTTCTCAAGTGCTCTGTTTTTATTGTTACCACCGTCAACGACAACAGCGTCCCTTAAGATGACATAAAGATGAGATACGGAATATAGAATCCTGGTTTACGGTTTGTTTTAAATATTCATAGACAAAAATCATGTGTCGCCATAGCAGCAGGCACGTGTGTGAGACGTTTGTATAGTTCTAATATGTGAGCTTAAAGATGGAGTCATTACACAGAAAAAACCTCCATTTTTTGACAAGAAGCCAGGGTGAGTACAGGCCACGGTCACTAGTACCGCTTACACAGAGATGCAAAGATGTTTCGTCAGATTCCTTGGATGTCGTGCTGGACTTGACTTACGCGAGGTTCCCGGTCGATGACACGTCTGCTGTCTATGGCCTTCTGAGTCTTGAATGTAGGAGGCGGGTAGCTGATTTTATCCTTCGATTCAAACTCCTCAATCACTAAATCAACTGTTCCTTCTTACTGGATACAATTAACTTCCACGTTCCTGCCAGATCTACTAGGCATTAGCTCCTCTTTGAGCCCGACAATACAGGAAAACAACTACCTTCGCTTTAGTTCCATTCCTCGACTCATTGCGTTTCGGGAACAAGGTTGGCTCTTCAGATGACTTGCGAGCTTCTGCTGATGGAAAGCCTGTTCTGTGATGTCTCACATTTCAATGTGTGACTGTTGTAATTCATTCTACTTCTGTTGTTAGCTTAACTACTTATTTTGTTGAATTGTTCACGTTGTAATTTTTCATACATATTTTATCTTATATTTGCTTCATTGTTTATATCGTTAATGGTTTACATTTTTATTCTTTAAAACTATCTATTTGTTTTTTTAATACTTTTTATTTATTTTCAATTTTTTATTTTAATACACATTTTTTTACTTACTTATTGCTTTGCTTGATTTTTCTTATGTTGTAAATTGTTACTCTGTCAAATTTTGTGTTTTTAGTTTCTTGTTATTTGCTCGCATATAAGGTATTGTATTTTTTTGTTTGCTTTCTTTTCATGAACTTTGTTATATGATTTGCTATCCACTCATTAATGCATTAAGTGTATAATAATTAACCATATTTCTAGTTCTTTATATACTCTGCTGGCTATTCTTTGTTGGTTTTTTTTGTAATTAATGTAAAAGTCACGACGCCGTTGGTGAAAAAAATGAATAATTATAAGTTTTTTAAGGGCTAATTAGAACAAAATTTATAAAAAGTAAGCAATATTAACATAATCTCAAATGTATTTTGATTGCTTTAAATTAAATGTACGTACCAGCGCGCTGGGTGATGCATTTCAAAAACAAAAGAAATTGTATGTCCTTCCAGATACAATGGAGAATTGTACAAAATGTTTACAAGTTGCCGTTGTCTACGTTATTGTGATTACATCTCATGTAATAAATTAATTGAGAGTATGAAGTTTTACCAAGTAGTTTTACTAAAAGCATTAATGTAGCAGAGCTTGACATGTGCTTGATTACATGATGGTGTGAACATATCTATTTTCTTATCGTGTGACTTAGTGCTAAGGTTTTGCTAGAACAAAGGCATATACGCATAAACCATTGACATTAAAATATTGAATAAATGTTGTTATTTTTTTTTATTTCTATCTTTCCAGATGCAGAAATAACAAAAGCTAAGTATATTTAGGGAATTAGTGAGGATTTATTTTTTCTATATACTTTTAATTTCCTCAGTAATGTGCATCAAATCTAGAGTTCACTTGTTAAAACATTTTTAAAGTATAAAAGTTGAACGTCACTACTAAAAATCTAATTCAAGATTTCAACATCTTGTCTTATTGATATTATTGATACGCATAATATTTATTTGATAAAATATTATCAGATAAATTAAATTGCTGGGAAAACTTTGAATACTTCGTAGTATATTACAAAATTAATATCAGTGAAAAACTGATATTTTTGATATATATATATATATATATATTATATATATATATATACATTTTAGGTAGGTACGTATGTTACATGCCAACTTATTATCTATAATTTGATGGAACTATAGTTGCGGTGATCTTGTGTTAGATAAATTAAACTAAAATGGAAACATTTCCTAAAATGAAATGATGTACTATAAAAATAGAGTAGGCTACAATTAAACTCATAACCTGGTCACGGTCTTTATTTTTAATGTTGAGTTTGGTTCCAGTTCACCTTCATTTTATTACAGCGTTTGGTATCTAACGCAGTCTCAGACTTGAATCTTGATATTCTGGAGTAATGTTCGTCTGAAAAGATTAATATTATGGTCAGGTTACGGAATTGCTCAAACATAACTTTACATCGTTTCGACGTCAGATACACATATAAATAGGTGAGGTGGCAGTCTAATAGAATCCACAGGTGCACAGTTGAGTGCACTACGATGTTTCCGAAGCGAGGATAATAGAAGACATGAGGAATAAAAGGAAGGAGAACTGGAGCTAAACTCAACATTAAAGTTGAACAATATTCCACACTATGCTACGTTATATGTATAAACTTAAACGCTAGAGATAGCAGATTTCTAATACGTAATATTACTGATTTTTTCTATCACTGAACGATGGCAAATTTGCGGAAAAGTCCTGTTTCCTTCACAAACATTCCATTGTCAAAAACAAACTTTAAACAAATAAAAACTAATAGTGATAAACACAAAGCATTTATTAAGGATACTATTTGTAAACACTACATTTGATTGAACATAAACCGGTAATTTACATAAACTTAGTACAAATACAATTTTTTATTGTCTATATTGTATAATTAGGTTATGAGATTGATTTTAGATTATAAAGTTAATTTAAAGGTAAAGTAAGCTAAAACAGTAATAAAGGGAAAGAAACAATCATTATAATTATATTATGTTTTCACATTATTAAATACTTATATTTTTAAGACATACCATATATTTATTTTTAGTTTTCGACCGCTTTACAAAAATGGATAAGTATTAATATTTGTCATATTGCACAGTAAATATTTTATTACTGATGATGGGACCTTTAAACTGGCTTAGCCCTAGAGGCCCAAACTTTTTCTAAAATTATGTACTGTATATACTTGATATTGAGTTTGCAGAATTAGTGATTTAATTGAATTTTTTATTTACTTTCATGCCTACAAATCTTATATGACTTCATTTATGTTTAATAGGTAAGTATTTATATAAATATGTATAAATTTTATCCTTAAGGTCATGCCTGGTTGCGAAGTAATTATTGTTACTAAAAACTGTAAATATATTTGAGAAAATAAAACTTTATTATTATTTGTGTATTGTTATTATATATTAATTTACTCGATAACCAATCCAAACAGATATTATAATAATGATTCAATATTACATATAACGTAGTTTCCTAGTTCCTTAAGCTGAAAAAATGTAGAAGGCTTGACATTACGCTAGATGTCACTCCAGTCGTATTGTGTTTCTGTCGTCCCTCTTAACCCACAGTTCCAGCCCACCATCTACGGCCAAGTGTCATCAAGGCATCTTCTTCACTTCCAACTTCGTTACGGCTTTTGTTTAGTAAATACACTTCTTTTCCCACCTTTATTTATTTCATTATGTCACTTTGTTCCTGAAAGACATTTTACTTTGTATTGTTATATAAGTCAAGAGACACAAACTTATTTTTCAGTGTATTTTGAATTTTCTTCACTAATTAGTAATGTATTGCAAAGTTATTTTGACTGCAAAGGACTAAGCGATCACATATCCTAATAGACTTACAAAGCTTTCGAATCCTTTAATTTTCCTAGAAGAAGTTTAGAAGTCCCAGAAACTTAGCCATGAGAGAACATACGAACTTCAAATTGGCAAAAAACCACCAGAAAAAGAAGATTTCCAGAGACCGAGAGATTTTCAGTTTTAAAACGTTCTTAGATATAAGGAATTTACGTTAATTCAAGTTTATACAATATTATGATAAACTAAACTTGGAGTGCTGTACACTTAAAAGACAAAAGGTATCAAATAATTGGTTTTTTTCTATTCGTGATTTTGGGGACCGGAAATATTAAATTTTGGTATATTTAATGCCCTTTATCCTGATATATTTAAACACTGTTCGATTTACTAATTATCTCAAATATATTTTTAAGTTTCATATACCTTTGAACTATATTATTATATTGAACTATAACAACACGCAATTCGCTATCGCAATCAATAGAAGCGAAGACAACAATTATTATATGACCTTCGATTGAAATTAATGTATTATAATTGAGAAATATAAAAAATTTGACGTCATTAAAATCCTAACTTTAATCCAACGGTGAAAAATGTAAATATTTTGCGTAAATTCTTATTGATAATACTTTTTAATCACTTAATTGAAAAAAAAAAAAATATATATATATATCAAGTAATATAATTTAAACCAACGTTGCTTGTTGAACCTCTCATTGCTGGTTTCTATATGGTAAATATTCCTCTGGATATTTAATGATAATTATTCATGATTGTAGTCTGTATGTGTTCCATGGACTGTTGACTACAGCACTCTGCATGCTCGCTATCAACTGACATCCTGTAGACCTTACAGACAGTTGCTTATCTCTACTATAATGTGTTACCAAATACCAGTATGATTCGTTATTCATAGTTATTGAATAAGTACATGACTGTGTACATAATGGGCTGTCTAATAAAACCTGACACTTTTAACGGCCGTTTCTCCGCTGTTATTATGAGTAAAGTCTTGATTGTTGCAACAGTTAAAACACAGATAATATGCTATTTCAGTAATGGTGCAGTGGACAGATCAATAACGGTATCTTGTTATTGAAACTGTCTTTAAGAATAAAGAGACTGTGGCAGTTACCAACGGTTCTTTCGTTACAAATTCCATGTTTCTCGTCACGAAGCCGTTGCTTGTAGGAAATATTATTAAAAGATGGGTGAAAAACTTTAGAAATTTTGTTTCCGCATTATAGTTGAGAATATAAATTCACCCAGTATGATATTTGCAAGATGGGAGCAATACCTACACGGTAGATGTTACATAAATTTATTCCAAAACTATTACGTTTGTATTAAATAAATTAATACACGATTCTTCTTACTATTTAAAGAAATACTTAAACTGAGAATAAAGAAGATAAAGAAATTAACTGTTGCTTTATGAACAATGGGGTAGATTCAATTCAAGAGAACTGTAAATACAACTGATATAAGACTCTATAGTGAGCAGTACACAACGAGAACAATGATAGTGGAAGAACCTTTGATGTGTGACAAATTCTTTGGCGTACTGTTTACACTCCGCACTCAATACGACTGGATATTTACCGCTCACGGCTAATTACACGTCTCATTGTGTGAGATAAGCTGCTCTCATGTTGATTTGGAGATTACTAATTTTTTATTAGTGATAGTTCGGTTCTCTAAATGTTATTTAGATTTAGTTATATTATACGACTTCTTGTTGTCATCCAAATTAGTTGTTCAATACTTTTATACATACTCTTATTAAATTCACGAGTGAGTAACAAATTTAAGTTTATAAATTGAGTTTAAAAAAAACTGATAATATCGTTTTTTAAAAATGGGAACTCAATACAAGATATTACGTTAAAAATTTTTCTATTGTTATTCAATTTAGTTTTTTCGGACATTAACTACAACAAAAAATGGCGACTAAGTATTTTTATTACGTACTTTGCCTCTTAATACACATATATAATATTTAGAATTTATATATTATAT
>NW_025781326.1:0-43411 GCF_021130785.1 Homalodisca vitripennis | reverse complement strand
AATAAATTGTTTTCGTTTTGTACGCAGAAGAGATTTTTAGAAAGCTCCAAATTTTTATTGTTCATGATGTTTACTGGTTTTCTCAGAAGTCCGAATGACCAGAAGAGGTTCTAGTTCTATTGATTGGGGCCATGGAATATTAAGATTCATTAGAACCTGCTGGTTTCCTCATGGTTTTGAAGTTGAGAGAGCTTGTGATAAAATTACTTTTGTACAACTTGTTCGGTTAGTTATAACCAAAGAAGTTTTTCCGGTGCTAGTGGGACAATGGAACGACCTGGGAAAGAAGCTACGGGAAGTGGTAAACTGGTCGTGCTTTTTAGTTTTCATCAATATTCACTTGGTTACTCATTCCTCATACCACGGAAATATACCTTGACCAGTGATGGATGTGGAGAATTGTAATTGGCAATAAATTCTAACGTGTATCCTCGCCTGAAAATTATCTAAATCATGAGAGTGATTTGCCAATGGGTAGGTTTTGGTAGGAAATCATATGCATTAAACACTCACATTAACAAATATGAAGATAAAGTGTTCGGTGTATATTTAAGTTTTATCTCGCTTGTGTGAGCAATAAATAAATAAAATATATTCATTTGATACTTTTTGAAAACATTTAGAAAAAAAAGGAAAAAAATTCAATAGGAGGAGAATCCATTTATTTATTTATTTAAAAGGAAAACTTTTATGTGGGAAGGAGGGGGACGAATATATGATTCACATATTGCAAGCGCATTCAGTTTAAAAGAAACAAACAGAAACAATGGTCAAATTAAGAATGTTTAACCCCAAGCCAGAGAGAGATCACTAAAAACTCGCGATTATTTAAAATGTGCTAGAATATTTGGAGAACGAATAAGGATCGTAGAAAAGAAACAAATTTTATTAAATTAAATGTAGCTTTTTCTCTCTACTTTAACCTTATATACACAAACAAATTTATTCTTTCTATCTCAAACTATTGAATTGATTCTGAATCCTGACGAAGAATTTTAATTCAGAGTTCCATAGAACATAAAATAATGCTTTTTCGAAATTGGAATAATGTTGCTTTCGAAATGGAAAGGATGGTAGAAAATTTAAACCTCTGAATGATATCACATATAGAAACTATGTATTTAACAATATTGTAGAAAGGATGAAGCATTTCCTAACTATAACAATAGTGCGTGTTCTAAATACGCCGACTTGAAGTTTTTGGGTCGGAAGAAAGATGATACCTCAACTCACTATGTGTTTTAGACTGACTCTATTTGGCCGTAATATCTGATATACGCGCACTCTACGACCCAAATCGCAGAATGCAGGAGAATACAACAGTATCCTGACGCAAAAGGTGAGTGTCCTGCAGCCCTTGGCCCAGATGCGCGCCCTCAGACTGCGAGGGCGCGGGGCGCAAGTTCTGGGCGCAGTTTCTGGTTCAAGGAACACCGTCGCTGATGCACCGACCCTGGCCTGATACCCATCATACCCGTCATGTCCGGCCCGGCCCATAGACAATGGGTTATCCTATAAGTCATCTCCCCTCCAGAGGAAAAGTCAAGAGCACTTGTGAAAGTAACAGAGGCGAAGCTAATTTGTCCCAGAATTCATTTGGTGTCAGTGGTTATTGCTATTTTCGGTGCTAAGGTTCGGTGGCATCATTTCACTCGTTCTGGAGGCGTAGAATCGAGAAACTACAATTTACCATTACTCTGGAAGTGCATTTTTCATTGTTAGTTTTAACTTAGTTAAGTGAGAGACAAGTCTTAATAGATGGTCTTGTGATTCTTGAGTTACTCGATAAAACTTTTATTTCAGTGCAAAGGATTACAGGTGAGCCATTCTCTGATCTAACACCTACGAATCAACAGGTTCTCTATGAAACAGAGAGTGAAAGGGAATGAGGACCGGAAGAAGAGGGAAGTACTGAACAGTAATTCACCTTGGATCAGAAAACTTCCGCTTCAAACCGGTCCGCGGCTTGGCTCTGAGACCTTGACCAAGAATCTTTATCTTGTTCCATCACTGAGTGAGCTAGTCCGCCACGGCCGACCTGTGGATGTGGACCTATTGATCCTGGGGCCTTCACAACCCCAGCCTGTGTGGGACAGGTTCCCAGGAGAGTCAAGCAGAAACTGAGTTAACTACGTTCTCGACATAAACAGGCAATAGTGATGTACTAAAGGTTTCGTTCGAAGGAAAGCGTTATGATCCTAAAAAAATTTTATGGTGGACAACATCTCTACCACAAATATCCCCCATCTTACTGTATGTGGTCTGTTGTAGTAGTTTATTGACGTCTTAATAATATAAATTATTAATAATTTGCTTATAAACTACATTTGATAAGAAATAGAATTGTAGGTGCGGTCGGTAAGAAGTCACCAAATTGTATAGGTTGTATTCAGAGTTCAGAGCACTAGAAGCATAAGAGAGTCTAGTATCAGAATTACAAATGTAGAACAATAAGTTAAAGTAAATAAGTTATATTCAGAGTAATTACTATTGTTATACTGAACATTACGTTGGTAAATGTGTAATACAATGTTTACAATAATCTGACTTACGATTATTTGCAGAAAACGTGTTATTACAAAATTTGGAACCAGTTAAAATATATTTCAAATTTCTCATAAATACGAATTAACTTTAATTGTGCAGAACTAATATTGATACCTCCCTTGAAGTCATTTGCATTGAATAGTTAGCATTGTTTTTCTTCTTTTTCATTATTTTTCCACACACAATCATCTACTTGATAGTACATCATTACTGATTTATAAAAGTATAGTAATAACGCAATTCAAGCAAAAGCAGAACTATCTCTAACGTCTTCTTTATTAATCGTTTTGTTATGCGCGGACCTAAATGTTTTTATTGATACTGATTATAAAGTCATGGTGATTAAAAGTATATTTATTATAAAGCGTTTAATTACTAAAATAATGCTCATTCTCGCATTCGCTGTTAAAAACATTGCAATAAAAAATATTTTAAAATAATATACATTTTAACTGTTATTTATATACTAAGTATCTTAGGAATATTTTAACCTAACTTTAGAAGTGTGAAAAATAAAAATGGCTGCGAACTATAGTTACATATTTAAAAATAACAATAAAACATTATATTATGTTTGTATATAACGTATTACAATAAAACCCTAGGCTTTGTTTGTCCCCAGTCACCCAATTTACTACTTCTCTCTCTTACAGCGCCACTTCTCTCCAGAGTCTGTTCTCCAGCACAACTCATCTCGACAGCCTCTCTTTCTTCATTATCCACGTTCCCTGACTTGAAACATTTCCTTTGAAAAATAAAAATATTGGGGGAGTTCAACTGATGGTGTACGGTCTCAATTTACCGAGAAATTACAATACGCTACCTTATTTTGAGTAATTGAGTCTTAAGTGATCATAAAGAGTCACACAATACAAATACAAAATACACTGACATATCTGATATATTACATATTTAATAGTGCCAGAAAAACTTATCCACCATATTTTCTTTCAATTCTGTCATGTTAAAGTTTTTTTTATTTTTTGTCTATATATTACTACAATATAAAAATTTAAGCGAACCTTCTAGTCTAACAGCGACAAAATAAAATTAGGTTTTATCAATTTTACATTTATTTTCAAAAATTTAGATACATAATACACGTCTTAAATATTTATTGCACACTTTTTTTTAGTGCTCTACAAAATTTGTTTCTTCACATTAGATTTTTTATTATTAACCTTCTCTCTCACATGTTTAAAAGCCACCTTTTTGCACCAATTGCAGTATCTGAGCTTATAAAATAGTATTATTTGAAAACCTAGTTGTTTTTTCCAGTTTACCTAAACATTGTATTTTAAACATGGGCAATACAGGAAACTACAAAACACCATAATCAACCATATTAAATATTATTCGTAGTTTCATGTAGTTCAAATAGTATAATTTATTATTCCCTCAGTTTTCGTATTCCCGAACTTTTAAAATCTTATTAGGTATATATTTAACTTATTTTGTATAATCTTTCACTCATTATTTTCATACAAAGCATATGAAGAACTGCAACCAAAAGAGACGTATGATATATATACTCTGATGTCAGCCACTGGTCACCAGAATATGCGTCTACTAATTTGACATGTGGTTCTTTTCGACTGAATGCTGACTCAGGGTTCATGGAACAGAAAGAAAGTTGGAAAAGGTTTCTTCGTGATAAAATTATTGAACATTTAAAATTAGGTAAACAAGATTAAACGTCTTTTTCGACGAATTAATTAAAGAAAAATTCAAGGTCCACCAATTGGGGACGCACAATACAAAACTAATCTAATCATAATATCCGAAATGTAGAGAAATAACGATATATATATATATATATATATAATATATAGCCTGTTAGATGAGATAAGAAACCAGTTGACAATTCTCATTCATAGTTAAAAGTGTCCTCCCGGGGGATTCTGTGAATTCGAGAATTCACCGATAACCTCACCCAGATTTTGTTCTCGTTTTGACGACGAGACTAATAAATTGTGCGAACTGCCTAAGAACGTCCACAAACTAGGAGTTTTTTCACCGAAGAGCGCAATCTAGACGGGTTGAATGACGTGTGTCGTGCTCGGGGAGAGATGGACTAGATAAGACTCAAAGCAAGTGTTGTCCCTCGAAAAGTTTAATGGCAAGGGAAAAGGTGTACTGTGCTGGGTTTTCTAAAATCATCAATCTACGAGGTTATTCCTATCTGTTTATTTGATTGCAATCAGAGACGTTCAATGCATGGCTTGACACAGAGGTTTCTGCGAGGTTTTGTGCCAAGAAATAACCGGAGATACCCTTTCACTGTCTGATGGCTTCCGGACTTGTATTATTTATATTTAATACATACACGCTTCCCCACATATCTCGCACGTTCAACACTGCCAACGTGTGTGTGTCTGCTGCGTATTGTTTTATTTCCATGTCTGCCACATAGATTATCCTAGATAGGGGCGTGGTAGACTACATAGATCACCTTTTTGACTCTCAATACTATTTTATGTTCCCGCCGGCAAATCGTGCATTATCATGTTACTTTGTCTCAATTAAGGCTTTCTTTTAGAGTTTGTTGAAAATAATTTAGTTAGGGCCATATCTATTGCAAAAAAGCCTGTCTCGTTCAACTACTCGACTTTCGGTTTACAAGAGTTTACTTTAATGTCTGGTAAGGCATCTTCTTAACATCAGAAGCAAACGTGTTATCTCGTCAGAGATTCCTTCTTCTTTTCTATATCACAGCATTGCGCTTGACACAGCTGAGATCGTTAGCGAGTTCTTCGAATCGGAGATGGCAGTCGTCACCTAAAGAAGAGACTACTACTGGCTTCCCCCACCACTACTGACGTGATTATTGTACATCTCTAGATGTTCAAAGACATTTGACAGGGTGAGCCAATGTAGCATTGCAGACGTTTTGGTAGAGCTAGTTACTCCAAATGTTACTGTTGCATTTAAAATGAAGAAAATATTCATTAGCATTGTTTCATATGATTGTGATTATGAAATAACCGTCAACTCGTTTATCGATATATGTTATTGTCAAATACTGCTAATTATCCGTTTATTCCATTTCTACAGATTAACTTGAAACAAGCTCTTGCCCTACTAACTTGTACCTTGGGTGACACATAGCTACACTTTTCCACTGCGTACATTGTGTGTGTGCAATATCAGCACAGCCTGAGGAGATAGATTCAATTTATACCACCTACCGAGGTCAAATGCCTCGTAACGTTTGAGATTGAGTGAGTAGAATACACTAGAATTTACTTTAACACGCTAGGTTCTAGAATAAACGTGTATGAATGTAATACGCTTAGAACACTCTAAGAATACTCAGGACGTTTAGTATTTTCCAAGGGTCTTATGGTGAATAAACACGAGTATGTAATTTAACATATTAAAACTTTTTTCTCCTTCTTCCATAATAATAATGTTGAACCTATAAAACTATGTTTATTTTATTCGTGACTAACAATCAAGGGGGACTACCAGGGGGTGGGGCAATCCCTCCCCCGAGAATCTGTGGACTCAACTTTTTTAAGGCTTTTCTAAATATTCCGAATAAATTTAAATATATTGTTGTTTACTTTTTAAAATGTTGGGTATTTTTTTTTAATTTAAAACTGTTTTAACATGGTTCTAAAGTTAAGTGTAAACATGATTTGGTGACTTTGGTAGTTCGTAAGGTATCATTACATGGAAGTACCACAACTTAGCTTACTCCATCCTTGCCTAATCATTGTTGGCTGAAAAAGATTATTTGCTGTGAGCTATGCACGGTATGACATGTTGTGTGAGTTTAATTAATGTGTGATTTGTTGCGTTGTGATGCTTAACATTTGAAGTGGAATTATTTTTTAATTTGTAATTTGCATTGGCGAAGGCAGGAATAGTCATTTAACGCTTAAAATTAACCCATTGGTATCGTTTGAGCTGTTAGAATAGGCTGATATTAGTAGGTATTAGTAGCTAGACTCCAGAATCTTCAGTTTAATCAATTTTAGTAACTCAGTAGATTGATACGGCTGTCTCCTTTAGATTTCAATAGGACATCCAGTGTAATTCACAACATACCTACGGGTACATTGGAAAATAAGGCAAGCGACTGCGATGAACAGTTCACGGTAGCTAGAAATGTAGCTGGTTCAGTTGATATAGAAATACAATTAACCCGTAGGCTATTGTTTGTAGGCAAACTAATAGGGAGATTATACATTCTGTACTCCAGAAGAATACATTCAACGATCTATTGACATCTCCTTACTTGCGAAGGTATCAAAGGGAGACTTGCACATAGAAAACGTCAATGCTTTGGGCTGAGAAATTTAATTAAAAAAGTTGTATTGTTTAGGATAACGTTTCTAAACCAAGCAAAATTTACTGAAAAATGCCCTAGAAAAAGATTTGACCAGTCTTTCATAAAGAAAATTTAATGTTATTTTTGAATTAAAAAGTTATCACCTTTTTAGTATAACATTATCCATGTGAGACAAAGCTCAAGATGCTACTAAGACGGACATGTCAGGGTATACTACCAGTTACATCAGCTGCAGTCCTGAGACATTATACAAACGTTTTTTTGCAAAAAAGTCGTGAACATGCAGTAATACACGATTGTATATATTTAAAAAAGTGTTGTATCTAATGTTAACCTAAGCACGAAAAAATCGTGAGGTGGAGTATTTCTGTTCACCATAAAATGGATATATTAAGGCGTTATCCTTCATAGCACTCTCGATAGCCTTCTATGAATCGATTTATTCCCTTAGGCTGAGCTGGTATTGGCTAACTCTGCATAACCACTGTAGTAAGTAATAATATTTATACATGTGATAGGCTAATCACTTGGCACTTCTGTGAAAATGTGTGGTTTTTAATACATACAATTAAAATGTTGTGGAAAGGTTACAATTAATATGCTAAAATATTATAGACAATCCTAGTTAAAACTATCTATATTTAGGCTATCGTAATTTTACTCACATTTTATTTTGGCGTATGCAAGAACGACTTAATCAAATACTAAACAGACTTTGTTAACTTGATTCCGTAGTCCAATGTCTCTATCTCCTTCTCGCTTTAATGATTACACTGCACATCCAATTTAGAGGTCAGTTAAGCAATCCAATGTGTCTCACTTATTGGAAACAACTAATGCAACTGATTTAAGATAATTTAATGTAAATATCGAAAACTAATGTTATATAGTTAATGAAGTAAAATTACTTCAACCAATATTTCTAATCTTTAAGCAGTAGGAATTAACTAATATGTTTCAATAATAATAAATGCACTTGATATGTTGGAACAATTATTATTGCAAGGGCAGAACAAAATCTGTTGGAAACTACTCGTAGTAAATTATATTAAATACACAGAATCGAGGACGTTTAGGAACTTACTAATGCTAACACATATTCTAGCGCATTCTTTTATTTAAGAAGCGCATGTCCTTAGTTTTTTTTAACTACTTTAGGAGAAACAAGAATAAAGTAAATTATATAACTTATCTCTATTAATACAAAAAGGTAAAGTGATAAAACTAAACTTGTAAATCTTCTCACCTGTTAAAGACAGAGTACACAGATTATGAACACACATGTTCGTAGAATGCCAATTACTATTTGTAGGCGTTTCGTACAAAATTGAAACTAGCAAAAAAGTAGTATTTTGTCTAAAGATCTCCACATTATAGGACAGCTGTTAAAATAACTGGATGTAGTTAACCAGTAAAATTGAAATTAAAACACAAATTATTCCTCTACTCTTATAAAACGTGTTCACAGTCTGAACATAAAAATTAAAATGTTTATAAACTCAGCGTTCGTGATAGTAAAAATTAACCAAAACTATTGTTTTCAGGCAAAATACAAGAGGTATAAGATTTGTAGCTGAATATTTCGAGTATAGGCCTATTAAGAATAATTAAGACAGCTTATTAAGATAATTAACTAAAAATTAATTGGCCGTAATAGTTCATTCACCAGTTTGAAAATGTCATAAAATCTTAACACGAAATTGGCACTGTGTACTTCTGTATATATCTTCTAGTGGTGTTACATATAATTTTAACTGAGTATATTTCTGACAATGAGTCTTATTATTCCTATCAATGTTTCAAATTCAATTATTAATTATCCCTTTCCTTAAAAATAAGTAACTGTAAATTTAAAATTTATAATATTGGTATTACGGATGAATATCAAAACCAAAATTATAACGACAACAACTGATTTTACTTTTGAAATAAATCAAGCCAATTATACAATAGCCAATGACGATTATATGCTCCCATAAATAGACGCCAGTGAAAACGTATTTGTTACGTAATTTAAAGCATTATTGAAAGAGGTTTTATAAAAACATATGTGTGTATGTTAAAGGAGCACTGTGTAAGTTATATAATTTGTATTTTGAGATGTATTCATAAAAAGCGTTTATAAAAATATACGCTTTCCAAATTAACATTTTAAAAAGTGCGAAATAATAGGCAAATAATTATCTTTTAAATTTAAACACGCTTATCTTTGTATCTAAACTGGCAAAATGTTTTTAATAGTTCACACAATCTAAAACATGATAATTATACTGGAGTATATAATATAATTTTTGTAGAGGTTTGTAAACTGTATGTAATAACTGTTTTGGTGAACAACACATAATATAAAGAATGTCATAACGTTCATTATTTATGGATCGAATCTAACATATTATGTTAAGCAATATTTAACAGTATATTACTTAAGAATTTTAATTACTTTTTCTACAAATTTACTTTGTGTTTGATAATAAATAATCAACCGTGTTGGCACGGCTTTTGACTACGGGATTGAAAGTGAGTTTTGAATTATGGAAAATAAATTAATTTAGTGTTACACTCCTCGTACGTCTCCGCAGAGGGTCGAGAAAGAATCCAACGCGAATATAACATCAGTTAATTATTATTGTCGAGTAGGCAATGAAATCTGATTATGAAACTCAATTCCCACCAGCCAGTCTCTTTTGAGAAGTCAAGGTCTTTTACATTTTGAAACACAATAAAATGGGATTGTTAATATGTTTGTTATCAGAAAATTACTTCATTCGACATAACTGCGTGCCGTAAAATCGTAAAGTTTATTTAAAGAGTACACAGTGTGTGAAACAGGTTTCTCATACACCTCGATTCGTAGATGCTGTATTGTTGTATATTTTTTATCCTTTATAAAAGTTCCTAATCCATTGATTGTCAACTAGGCCTATAACAATTGGTACTTATTTAAATTTAATTCGTGTTAACGAAACATTTGCACAAAATAGTTGCTGTGCAAATGTCCAAATTTTTTGAACATTTCGGTTTATAAAAAAAAAAAAAAAAAAAAAAATTCATATGATTATTCAAAAGAACCTAAATTTATTACTCAATTCTTCCCTGGTCTACACAAAATTAATTCTATTATAAAAATTGGATTTAATTTACTTCAAAGTTCCCCTGACACTTCAAATTTTATTTCAAAAGCACCTCGAGTAATTTTTAGAAGACCTCCAAATTTGAGAAACAAGCTTGTTAACACACTAGTTTCCAAAATCTATCAACTATACAAGAAATGGATGTGATCCATGTAAAAAATCACGATGTGGAACATGTAAAATTATGACTTCTTCAAGAGAATTCAATAGCAGCAGTACCGGAATGACCTATCCTATAATTGGCAAAATTGACTGTAATTCAAAAAATGTAATATACCAAATTAATTGTAAGTTTTGCTCCAAACAATATATTGGGCCAAACATCGAACCATTTGAGAATCCGTATGACAGGGCATAGGTTTGACATATTCCATAAAGATGAAGATAAACCATTGGCAAGACATTGTATAGAACACAAGCAAGACAAAATTGAAGAGTGTTTTAAATTAAAAGGAATACACCAACTACCACAATGCCCTGATGAAGACTACAACAGATTAAAATTAAAGCACATGGAGCAAGCTCATCAAATTATGTTGAAGACAAAAAATCCATTGGGTCTAAATTTAAGGTAACTTTTTAAATAATTTTTAAAACATTCAAAATTCGCCATAAATTACAAGTTGCATTCCACCCTTTATAAAAATCAACTGTTTCCAACAAGATTGAATTAGAAAAATTTCACGTCAGCTGGACTTTGTCAAATGTTATGCACTGTGTTTACATTTATGTTTTATTAATTTTTGTTTACATGTTATAGTTTCTGTATTCATTTTTATTTAAAACTTCCTGAAGACGGGGGTATTAAATCCCCCGAAATATAGAAGTGAAAAATAGTTCTTTTCTTTTCTTCTATTCAACACAGTGATTAGTAAGTAAGCCATTTGGCAGATATATATATATATATATATATATATATATATATATATATATAGATATATATATATATATATATATATATATGTTTAGAACCTCAGCACTTGCTGGTCCAGGAGCGTAAATCGTGCGTACCTTGTTGGTCATCGCGTCTCATGCTGGTCCGGGCCTTGAACGTGTTGGTCCGGACCCGCAAGTTACGAGGCTCTGTATAGAGCGTGTAACATCCTGGACCAAGAAGTGCTGCTTGCCTGTAAAGTTCATTTGATTGTACAGTAGCTCGCCTAGCGTGAGTATAACGAACTAAATCCTCGAATGAGGGGAAATCCCCCACCATTCTCGGACCAAGATTTGCCGGGTTTCTGTACAGGGCATACTGTCGAACGTTGAATAAAGTGCTTTCTCAAATCAAATTCAAATCAGTCTTTATTGCCTCTTAACAGCATACAATATTGTATAGAAGCAGTCTGTATTAGCCAATGTATTGGCCTATTTACTCATTCACACACAATTATATATACAAAAAGTTCTTTATCCAGACAAACAGGCAATGCCTATATCAGATCCTGTAAAAACGTGTTTCTATTTTAATTTTCTATTCCCAGGCGGCTTTCCATGAACTCACATACTGTGTCAAAAGCACCTAACACCAATAGGCGTTGAAGACGAGATTTAAATTTTTTTGTACTGCCAATGTTTTAAGATCCTCAGGGAGCCTATTAATCTACCCAACACCAGCCTGCGATGGCACATTATAAGACGCCACCGTTCGATGTGGTTGACTGCGATATTTGTCCCTGCCTCATGTCTCATACTGGTGAGTGTTCTTTCCCTGTGCCAATGTGCTATTACAGAACACAGCCACCTCGAAGATGTGGAGGCAGGGCAAGGTCAGTAAACCCAGCTCCCTGAAGGCATCCCTGCACGACTCTCTTCTTTTTAGTTTTGAAATGATTCGTTCAGCTTTATTTTGAAAGCGAAACACTCTTTCCAGTTTGTTGTTTGCACAGCTGCCCCAGAGTCTTACTCCATATGCAAGGTGCGGATAAACAAGGGCAAAATAAGCTATTCTCAGGATGTCGTGAGAACAGTGTTTTGACAGATTCCGTAAAGCATACAAACCTGAAGTTACTCTGGAACAAACACTTTCAACACTTTCCAGTTCAGACCTTGATCTAGGAACATCCCTAGGAATTTGATGGAGTCAGATTCCTCTAAGAGTTTGTCATCTACCAGGACAGCAGGTCGTGCACTACTTTCTCGCTGTCTCAGACAAAAACCAATTGTGTTTGATTTTGAGCTGTTTGTTTTCAAATTGATTTTAGAAAAAATTGGTTGCATGTATTCACTGTGACAAATGAATTAATTCAAGCTTCTGCACAGAATTTGCAGTAATGCAGAGAGTCGCATCGTCAGCATATTGAATCAACTTTCTATTCTGGATCGATGAGTTCAAATTGTTAACGTAAATAGTAAAAAGCACTGGCCCAACGATCGATCCCAGAGGGACGCCATATGCCATTTTAAATTTTTCTGACATGGCATTTGAGATCTGCACGCACTGGTATCTATCCTTCAAGTAGGTCGAGATCCACGTGTGTGGCAGACCCCGTATTCCACATGTTTCTAACTGATGTGGAACAGTCTAACACATGTCAGAAGCCTTAGAAGGCGTTGTAGTTGATTCAAAAATGCCTTTTCAAAGATTTTTGCTGAAAATTGGCAAGATTGCGATTGGGCGGTAATTTTTGGTTTGATGAGGATATTCTTCCTTAAAAATCGGGGCAATATTTGCTGTTTTCAAATCATCCGGGTAAACTCCAGATTGAAATGAGGAGTTTACCACTTTTTTAGTGGAGTCAAGATATGCTGGGAACATTTTTTGACTAGCCTCATGGACATACCACTGTTGTCACAAGATTTCTTTCAATTTAGTCTTTACACAATACCAGCCATCTCAGCCTCATCGACAGGGGTCAAGATCATAGACGACACCGGTTCTCTACCAAGATTGCGGGAGAGGGTTTTCAGTGAAGCACGCATCACACGAACCAACTGAGGCAAAATACTTGTTAAATTCGTAAGAAATTTTTTGAGGGTCATCTATAAGTTGGTTTTCAATGAGCAGAAAACATTGTTTTGATTTTTGTATTGGATGTTTTCGTTTTATGGATTCATTAACTATTTTCTATGCTGTTTTGAAAAGTTCTCGGTATTCTTTAATATTTTGTTTAAATTCATAGGCTTTAGCAGCTTTTATAACTTTCTTATGTATTCTTCTATAATTATTTTAAAAATCTTTGGAAATTTTCGTTGTTTGTATTAATGAGTGATAAAATTTAAGTTTTTCACGAGATGTGAGAATGCCTTGTGTAATCCAAGTATTCTTATGTCGCTCACTGCGCACATTGAATTTTTCTGTAAGGACATGAAATATTTAAATAATAGAGAAAGCGTTCATTAAAAGCATTGTACATTTTATTTGGACACTGAGTGTTATTTAAAAAATTCCAACTTTCTCGCTTAAGGTGATAAATTAACTCGTTAATATTTTAAGGGTTTAAAGCTCTTGTGACCGTAATTTCTGCAAACCCAGTCACCGGATCAAGTCCAATAATCACAACCTCCTGAGCGAAGTGATCAGAGATGGCAGGATTGAACACGACATCGTCAACTATCGGGTTGTTGGTGATAACGTTGTCAATGGCACATACTCGTGTAGGAGAGTTCGCTGACCAATTTGGACCAAAAGATTGAAGAATATCACGCAGCCGTCGGGAGTGGGGGTCGGTGTGGTCCAGTAAGTTTATATTTAAATCGCCAATTAAGAGAAATAGTTTATTGTTTGAAAAAGAAAATTGGTTAGCAGGCTCTCTAGAGTTCCAAAAAAGGATAACACCTTCGGTTGTTGTTTGGACGGTATATTCCAACAATATTAACTTTTTTGTACGAATTTAAATTGATTTTAATACCAGCAGCCTCAAAATCAAATTCCAGAGTATGAATAACTATAATTTTTTCAAATTTTAAGGGGATTTTTACAAAGATTGCCACACCACCTCCCTTAAAATTGGAGCGATGGAAAATATGTGCCAATTCATAGTTTTGTATTTTTTTAAATGCTGATGTTTCGGTTGTAAAACAGTGTTCCGATATGACAATAATATCAGGTTTTCGCTCATCGTACATGAGGTCCAACTCTTTTAACTTATTGGCAGCGGATCAAGCGTTTAGGTGAATTTTGAATTTCGAAATTTTGAGGAAAATTTTGAGTTGTTTCTGAAAACGTGTTTAACAATTTTGGATGAATTTTGATGTTCTCAATAAAATACAGGATCTGATACACCTCTTTCCTTTTACATTCATCATAGGCTCTTCGTTTTTTTTTTACAGGAAAGCGTATATTGTTTTCGTCTGGTTTTACAGGCGAAGTAGCTTTGATGACGTCGTCATAAGTGTCATGCTGCATGAGACGGTTCTCGGCCGGACTGGCAGACGACTCACAGGTATCAGCAGCTGCAGGTGAGGCAGCGGGCACTGGGCAGTGTTAGAGAACACTCAGGCGCAGCAGGCGGGCCGACAGCAGCAACCAAGCCTTCCACTATCATTTCGGCCCAACAATCGCAGATGCATGCCATCCGTGTGAACCAGTGTCTTCCGATATCATTGAGGTTTGAGTGTCTCACGCATAGCTCCTCTATGTAGTAGTTGGCGAGAATGGTCCGTTGGTTCACAGGATGGCTAACGAGCAGATCGTGAAGATAAGGGATCGTTGCCAAGATGACATCGGCCGAACTCAGTCGAGCGGTGATTCTTTCTTCCAGGCGATTATAGATGTTGTGTGACTCACCGGCAGCGATGTCGTTGGTTCTGGCGAGCCAGGATTAAGCAGCTAGAAGGAGGCGAGAGGCCGCTGTACGTTACATTCAGGAGTTTGTCCCCGGGTTTACATATGCCAGTCACTTTGGTAGCCGGCGCTGCACCATGCCGGCCAGGAACCGGGCATGACTGTAACCCTCAATCAAAACATTCCTGAAGGAAAGCAAGTCTTTTAATTTGGCCTTTCAATTTTGGCCTTCTACCAGGAGGGTGTTGGCCGGATGGTTTACTATTGTTGCAGGTTATTGTACGGGGATTTGTTGTTGAGCTGCATTAGTGGTTGCGATGGTTTTGAGAATGGGTGGTTTTCTCGTTTGTATTTTTGAGAGGTTCAAATCTATTCCTGGTCGTAATAGGAACATATTTTTTATTTTGACAGACAATCCAATCACCCGTCTCCTGAGAGTAGCCGCAGGAACACGCCTGGACCCCCCTCTCGGCCCGTAGACATTCAATCTCTGCCACGAGTACCTGAATAGTTGTCCTCAGATTGGTGGTCCCGAATCTCGGAGCACTGTGCGAGCTGACAGCAGGTGGTCACCGGTGGCTCGCACTGAACAGCGCAGTCTCTTACAGAAGCTCCCGCTGATACTCCGGACAACGAAGATCTCGCAACGAAAATGTCATTTGTATAATGAAGAAGCCTTGTGTCCGATTGAATGGAATGATCGACAACCCTCATCAGTTCAACATTGAGCTGCCTTATCTGCTCCTTTAATCTACAGTTTTCTGACTTAAGTTTGTCAGCATCAGAGGCTCCCGACGAGGCGACAGGCGTAGGCACTTCGAGTGAGTTTGTAGTAGCGAGCAGGTCAGGTTTTGTTGCAGCGGCAGGGGTCGGATTCATTCCCGTAGACGTGTGGAACGCCAGTAGTCTCGCCCGCCGGTGAACCAATCGATGTGGAGGATCTGGTTGGAGTGGCGCTCAGCGCAGGGTCCGGCCCAGGCGTCGAGCAGGCAGGCGGAGTAGGTGAAGCAGCGTCGGTCGCAGACTGAGTCCTGGACAGCGGTGACAAAAGCGAACGCATGGTGACTGGGTGTTAGCGGTGACAAAAGCGAACGCATGGTGACTGGGTGTTCGCCGCTGGGGACGCTGCTTTAGCACCCCCTGGAATAAGCACCCCCTCGGGCTCTGACGTCACGGCAGGGGGGTGCTAATTCAGCGCACGGACAGGGACCAGGCACGGAATTAGCACCCCCCGACTACAAGGGGGTGCTAAATCAGCGCATGAACATGGTCGAGGCCCTGAATTAACACCCCCCTGTTCCAAGGGGGTGCTTATTCAGCGCATGGACATGGCTCAGTCACTGAATTAGCACCCCCTAGCATTCAACCAGCAAAAAGGATATTTATCTTTTACATATTCAATTCAATCATAAATATAATAGTTGTTATCTGGATTTTTGTGACGCTGCCACTTATAAGCTACTATCTACGATTGTTTTGCAATTTCCGGTGAACGATTAAATAATATAATAATCAAATATGGCTACTTTCTCTTAAAAATTACCATAGACTTAATATTACATAATAATGCTCCGACTAACAAGGCTAATAGACCTTAGCACTCCTCCCTCTCATACGCATTGTCATATTTGTGTAATAATTTTCACTCATGACTTTGCTTTCTTAATTTGTTCTATATATCACCTATTAAAATAATAAATTAAATCATATCTTTCATTTATTCTATTTCAGTTTATTCTTTCAGTTAATATGTTTGTAAATTTAATTAACGCACTTCTAAATATATCATTAAAAAAACATAAAATTCTCGTCGATTCTGAGTCGATTTTTCGAATATTACGGAAGGTAAAATGTAATTATGGTTTTTATACACAATTAGTCTAGTATCTTTGCTGTGTCATTTTTATTGTACAGGTATTGAGTACTGGGCGTCCATACCAATGAAAGATCTAGTCTACTCATAGTCTAGTTAAGGGTATTCACTGAGCATTAACAGTTCAAGCTTAACCCAATCGTGAAAACTCAATGAAACATGTTTCTACATATAATTAAAACTATGTTATTTGTATATGAATCCATAATTAAAGTATTTATTTCATTTAATAGCTTCACGGAAATGGAATCTTCTTTTTTTTAGTTTAACTAACTCAAATTTAAAAAACAATTACAACAAATAATTTTGTAAAACAATTTAGGCTCGTATTTTAGGCAAAATAGTTCACTGTCACACAGTATAGAATTTTTCTCTGCGGCATTTTTGTTTCATATTTAATTTTAATTACATTTCAAAATTAGGTTTTATAGAATGAAACAGATGAAGTATGAAAATTACAGTTTTTGACTTGTCATTTTATTACAGAAATAATTTTTCAGTACCTGCCCTTAAATAATTACTCGTAACCATCTGCAGTAAGAAAACTAGATTATAATTTTTTATCTTATGCACTATTAGGCTTACCGTGAATCATCTGCACAATGGAACAGCTACATAGACTTAACACTACACAAAAATCCGTAGAATGGTACTCACAAAAATATCTCAAGGTTACGCCCATAAGTATTACTATTGCTTCGTGTAAAATATCCTCTATAGAATCATGCCTAACTATTTTTCATGATTAAAGGAATATATAGAAACATCAAATACATTTCACATGAGGCTACAACTTGAAGATACATTATTAGTTTATGAACTTAACACTGTGATAAAAAACTTATGGATGAGGCATTGGTAGTAAGGTTTCTTCCTAACTAGTTAATGTAAAGAATGTTTTTCGACTTCTGTCCATCTTACTTCTAGCAGATATATCCCTCTGGTAAACGGTTATACCCTCGATTATATTACTTTTTCTAACGGTATCGATGATAATTAGTGTAATATTACGAGAATGAATAATAGAATTCATATTGGGACTTTCATATTAAGTGATATCAACTATTACATGTAAAGTATTCCCACATATTTGTTGCTCCTTTTATGAGTAACCCTATTTTCAAATGTGGATCATAAATCTTTTATTACTTACAGTACTTTAGAAAAGGAGGGATCGTGATTTTTAATTACTTTAGAACATCAGTTAAAAAAATCATGGAATGTCGCATTTTAATTAAAATTGGAATATTTTCCAATTACCATAATTTATTTCATCAGTAGTATGCCATTTTTTTAAAGACATGAAGGAGATGTCTATGAGGTACCAGTTATTCTAAAAAAATTCCGTACGAAGGGGCGGGTATCAGCTAGTAAAACATTTAAAAACTTGAAACTCGTTACTTTTGCCTTAACATCGTTGCTCGTTATATATTGGCCGTCTACCAAATATGAAATATACAGAGTGAAATCAACCTGCAAATATCGATTGTAGGACTGTAGGTCCACACATAATTTTGACGAAGCTGACGAAACCCGTCCGTGCACTACCGACCCTACTTTTCAAACTGATGTGGCCGTATCGAGTGGTTGAGTAATAATATCGATGTTATTCTCAGTTGTTATTCCTATATTAATACATAACTTATTATGTATAGTGAATTTGTTTGATGAAATTTCCTAAAAAATATAAGAAGAAATCAAACAATGTTTGAGTGTACAAGCCCAAGGTGTGGCATATTATACTCTCTAGGTAACGGATAATTTTACACGAGTAAAGAGAAAAGATAAAGTAGAACACGGTAATGATGTATGGACAAAAACTGAAAATCATCGCCTTTTTGTATGCAGTTAAAGAATATTTAACTATTGTGTGTTACATTAGTCAGACGTGCACTTCTAACCCCATGTATCTGGAAGTGTCAAACTTAAGGATGAACATTCTTACAATATTGTAAAAAGAAGAGTGAAATCTCAGTGAAGTCTTTAATAAAGCGTCTATAAAAAGGTAAAATTTAAAATTACACTTCAGCTTAGCTGTACTTTTATTTTAAGGCTATTTATATCGGAAAGTGTAGAGAATTTTGTTACACTCTAATTTTCAATTCGTTGTAATTTTTATAACTGATTTGTAAACTAGGTAGTAAACAGATGTATAGAAGCATAAATATTACTTCATTTATAATAAAAAAATACTACACAAATATACATAATATTTCATTTTGTATACAGTAAACTTTTATGTTTTTTTAATGTTTTATTTTCCGGGTAGAACAAAATCTTCAAACCTCGGTTAGAACAAACTTAACAACTCCAACAAATAGCAATCTTTACTGGTACATTTAAGCATCTACGTTTAACACCGTAATCAATAGCATATCTACAAAACTCCGTATAAATTTACAAGCCAAAAGTAGGTCTGAGGTCTTCCATTTAAAAACAAAATATTAAATAGACGTATAATAACTACAAAGACAGTTTTAATTTTTGGTCTAGGTAATCAACATGTATTAGAGTGTTTTTTCTGACGTCTCAATCAAAAGAAACTTTGTTTAGAAATAATTAAGAATATTATGACCACAGTTCAGCAATGTAATGTCAAAATCACTTGATTAGAGCAGCTAAAATCAAAACAGCTGATTGTTGCAGCCCACATTCAGTCATATAATAAAGGCGGATATTGTTTGGTAATTGGTTTTAAAAAACAGTAATTGGCTTTAAAAAACCTTAATTGGTTTTAAAAAAACAAACTATCTCCCTTATTTCACAACCAATTTTTAAAACTTGGTATCGTTTAGATTTTTTTTATTAAATTGCGTAATAATTTCGATCTTTTTTTACCATATATCGCTTTTAAGATATTTACGCTTAAAGATCTTTTAGAAATCACTATTTTGAAAATAAAGCTCGAAAGAAATTTAAATTTTTGATTTTTCCTTAAGGTTATAAAGGTATATACAAAATTTTTAAACCTAAGCAATCCATCAAATATAAATAGTAAAGTAAAAAAGACAAAAACAAAACAAAATTGTGGCTATTAGAGTAATTATTGAGTTTTAGAAAGGTGAATACGATTGTTTTTGCCTTTGGTCCATGAATAATGTCTGAAAATATTGGTAGAGATTGTGGAACACTCTCTATAATAATTTTATGTACAGAGTGTCCTGTAATTCTTAGGACAAGTCTATATACCGCAACTGCTCAGGTCATGGCAAACGCATTTCAGAATATGGAAATAGATCTTTGGTGCTTAGTTTCCTATCCGTCAGTCTGTATGTGTTTTTTATATACAAATTCGCTTTAATATCTTAAAACGAATAAACAAATCCTACCTAATTTGGATCAAATATTTGTGGTAATAAGGCCAGTTATAAACAATATTCATTAATACTTTCGAAATGGCGGCCATTAAATCTGATTAACTTTGAATGTCTTAAAATCCAGCAGGTATACAAGAATAAATCTGATTGTGGATTGTATCACAAATATAATTACTCGAATACTATTTCAAACTAATAATAAATAACTCATTAAGAGCATCTTTACTGTAAAAAACATGTTCGTGAAAATAAATTAATATCAGCTTTAGAGTATCTTATTCCTATTTCTTTTATTTTTGTGATTTATTATGCAAAACATTTGAAATACATGTTTCAGGCCTATCTAAGGATAGAATAGAATCATATATTTCATGTTTAATGAATTTATTTTAGTACCTGTTGTTTTTAGGACATATTTATTTACGAAAATTTAGTCAAGCGACAATCAGATGTATTTCCTAAAAACCGCTTATCTTTGATTTTGTCATCTATAAAAGCATTATTGTCTGAATATTACTGTACGAATTTTCTTGTTCTTTATTATTCTTAATATATAACAGATAACCTTGTCACTTTATTTAGTTTTTTTTTCACATATATTGTGAATAAATTGAAGCTTTATGATAAATACAACAGTTTATTATTGTTAATTAAGACATTTGTTTTTGTCCTTCATTGTTCATAAAGGCGTTCATTGTTGATACATTTGCAATATCTCTAGTATTTTTTAATTTATTAGAAAAAAAAGTTGCTTGGCAACAGATATTAATGTATTTCCTGTACTTTAAATGAAGGGACTAAGATGTGAGCACGATTGGCATAAGATATTCTGGAGCTGCCGTTTACTCGATTTTTGTATTGTGACCTACTCGTTGAGATTTTCCAAGATATTCTATTTTTAACAACAACAAAAACGCACACTAACCGACAGAGGGGAAATTAAGCAATGTAGATCCATAATACTCAGTATATAAATGTATGTTTTGACAGCAATAACGCTTTTGAAAATACGGTAGTATATTTATTGCTACGAGTTTTAACATTGTTTTCAACTTTTTTTAAAATTATAGTTGAACTAACTGATATGGATATAACTGAATGATATTTATTCTTGTAGATATAAAATAATATTTAAATTGTTTGTCAAGTGTGTTTGAATTATACTATTCAGTTTAAATAGTATAATTCAGTTTATGATGCGTCCTTAAAAATAATTGGCTCTTAGCCGTCGCAAAATTACAATTTCACGGTTCTAAATTTTCCCGCTTTTGATTGGTATTCGAAAAATTAAAATAAAAAAATAATGGGTTTTTAAAGTGGTTAATAGGTTGATATTATCTCTGACCATGTATATTTATTACACATGCCGGATTTACGCAATATCAGTTCCTCTGCGTTGTTCGTACCACGATTTCAAATTAATTTTACTTTAAAATAAACCTGTATTTGAATGCCTAGAACCTAGTTTTTTACTTAAGTATATTTGATGCATAGTATTTTTATAATTGGTAATGAACTGTTTGTTTTTGAAATTTTAAGTAAACCACAGCAATGCAGTAAATATACTCATTGCAATATATTTAAATTTTATATATATATATATAATATAAATAATTATATATATTATTTTATTTTATTGAAAAATACATCGCAATATGGTTAAACGTTTATTACTATATTCTGTTGGAGTAATTATTCATCTTATCAATACGGCGCTGATTTAGCAGCCCCCAGATTCAAGGGGGTGCTAAATAAGCACATGAGCACGGTCAAGGCGCTGAATTAGGACCCCCCTATTCGAAGGGGGTGCTAAATCAGCACATGAACACGGTCGAGGCGCTGAATTAGGACCCCCGTATTCGAAGGGGGTGCTTATTCAGGGCCTGGACACGGCCACTGTGCTGATTTAGCACCCCCTTTCGTGACGTCAAAATGACGTCAGTAGCGAGGGGGTGCTATGTCCAGGGGGTGCTAATTCAGGCGCACCTTCGCCGCTGTGTTTTTTATTGCAAACAGTCAGTGCCGTTATATTTGGATCAGTTTTAATCGATGCGCTGCAAATTCTTTCCGAGACATCGCTAAGATATGTCTTCATTTTTAAAAATTCTATGTTGTCTGTATTTAAAATTGTTAAAAAGAATACAGGGTTTCCCGGTTTTTGTTTTTTTCTGTTGTAAATTGCATATTTTTGTCAATAATAAATTAATGAATAAATAAATAACTAGATAAAATTACAAGTCAAGATTATTAAAAGAATCTAAGTAATAAATTAATAACAAATAAAACTTACTATATTAACAATAAAAACAGTTTCTCCACAGCAAAAAGGTACTTCTGTGGGAATCGAACCAATGTGTACTGATGAGTTGCAGTGCCGAGACCCTACTGTTACTGCCACGCAGGTAGACAAGATGTGGTAGTTACTTCTTGTTCATACGGCTCGTCGCTCTGTAGTTGTGTCCAAAACGTAGTTGCACAGTTGTATTACAAGTCTAACCTTGTTATTTTTGTGACTAGGTTTAGGGCTAAAACTTACAGAAAAATAAACTATCCAACTCACTGTAAGGCGTTATTCGCATCGGTAATTTAAAAGTGTTCTTCAGTAACTAATTCTAACAAAACTGTGACGTAAAACCTTGCAAAATTCCGTCTGTGCCCGTGCCGCGCTCGCGTGTACTTTCTTGACAGTATACTTTGCTTATCAGTAGGATATTAATACGTACAGATTCGAAGACTCTAATTTTCATTTTATAGAGCCTAAAAGTTAGTTTTGCTTTCAAAAATTATTTTTCAATGTTTGTTATTTCACTTTTAATTTTTCATGTATAGAAAACGAGTTCAGGTACATTAAATCAGGTATGCTGATCGCCTGATTTTAATTTCTAACAATTATTCACTCTATTCCCAACAATTTGAGTGCGGAATTACTAAATATATACTTGTAAACTTATTTTATTTCAGTTTCCTTATTTTATACACCTATTGTTATATTCATACATGTATTTCTTATAAATGTTAGAACCTTTTTATCATATGAACATGTTAAAAAATTTATTTCCGATGATAAATAGACAGTTGAATTCACACTATAAGCTAAACATGTGAGTTACTATTAAGATTTAGACAGGTGTATAATATTTGAATCGATGATCGGAATTTTAAATAGGGTACTTTTATCACCGAACTAACCAATACCGCCAAAGACAATACAAATTATCAAAATACAATACAATGTCAGTTTTGTATTTGGACCACACATAACTAACTCACTTTAAATTTTTAAGGTCTTGGTTATTTTCTGTGTGTTTAAGTATCAGAACGAAAAACGTTGGCTGTTAAGTTACATTTTACAGCTCAGAGGATGATGTTTTGGATGAGATATCTAATAGAGTTATGAATGCATGCATAAACAAAGAGGTGGGCGGGAACCTTTAAGGATTTTCTCAAACTGTAGAATTGAGAAAGTCCTTAACAATTCTCAGTTTAAATTAATATTAATACGTATAATATAATGAAAACGAGTTAATGATTGTTCTTAATAGATTTAACAACAAATTTTGACATTATCGTTTTTAACAGGTACTTAGCTGGAATGAGAGATATTCCGCATTTGAGTAATGAATGGATATGATGTGATTGGTATCACTTGTAGTAAGAAAACCAGAACAACGGTGTGATTGTGTTTGTGAATTAATATGTTTGCGTGTTCGGAAGAAGTGAATTTGCATGGAGCACGTGTACTAGAGTGGACTTAGAGTTTGGTGGTGAGCAGCTATTGCTGCTTGCACTGTACATGAGTCCGTCCGGCGACCTTGGGTTTTATCTTGACGGTAGGCACCCGGGTTGGATGGAAGTCGCAGTGACTGGTTAGAGACATAAATTTTTGTATTTTAACAGATAAGCTCTCTCAAAGATAACTTGATACCCCTGTTATGTAAGTTGTATCAATGTATCTACTAGTGTTTCAAAGTTTTCTAATGATATAAAATCATATATTTATGAACATAAAAAACGAAAATTCAGTCTAATCCACAGTAATTCAATCAGAAATCACAAATCATTATTTTTCCGTTGCCTTGTTTCAACCAAGTTTGGTCAAAAAATCCAGGTCAGATTTTGTTTAAACATAAGAACAATTAACTTGACGTTCCATCTTATCTCTGGTAGAGATTGGTTTTCAGTACTAAACAATAGAGAGCTCGAATCAAGTTGTGAAACTTACGTCAAGCAGCTTCAGAATATTATCATATTGTGAACCAAGATATCACAATTTCCATACAAAATTAACCATATGAAATTACCTTGGATAATTATCGGTTTGATCAGATCAATCTAGACCAGAAATTAGATGAGCTACCGTTTGTAAAGACAACCTTTCGACACTGCTTGGAAAACCCAATTTCAAATGGTCCTGACGTTTTAACAAAAAAATTTGTTCCTCAAAAAATTTAGGAAATTAAGTGTAATAACATCAATGACTCGAAAAATTAAAATACGTGGTAAAATATTTTAAAATCTATGGATATAAACAAAGATAAAGAAAGGATTCCAATTAATTGATCACTTCAATCAAGGGTCAACGAAAGATTAAAACTCTACGATGTAAAAGATGAAGCAGATTTGTTTAAGAAAACATTACGCGAACGTCGGGGAACAGCCTAGCCCGGTTTTTCCTGTAACCTGGGTCGTCACGACGATACTGAGTACCTGGTGGACGCTTACTTCCGGCTAGAATCTATAACGGGGCCCCGAACTCCAGCACGTTGACAACGGATATGAAGGGCGGCTCGGTTCCTGGCAGAATTAACATTCTGGCCTAATTCCTTCAAATTCATTTGGCCTATTTAATTTTTCCCTAGCTTCATATAATAAAATCAGAGTATTAATGAGGGCATTTTCCCAATCACTTTTCAAACTTGGAAATGTAATCCGGTTTTATACAGGGTAAAGTAATGATCATGATTTTGGGCGGACTTCCCAAGTACGTTTATTATTAACAGAAAAATTCATTAAATTTATCTAGAGTAATGAATGTGATAACATATAAAATATATCTTCTTACTGGCCGTTCTTAAATTGATATTTTTTATTCTTTACGCCTCTGATAACTACTAAGTTACGTATTGAATACTGTTTACATTTCTTTCAGTGGCAATCCAAAATTTACCCAAAGAATTATATTGTTTTTTTTTTACGGTTTTTAGCTATTGAATTATGGTATAAGAGCACAATCATATTTTTAAAATTTTTGCTATAACCAATTTTAAAAACAGCGGTTACCCATCCAAAACAGCTGCCACGCTCGGCGTTGCTTGATCCCGTACCGCTACAACTGTGCCATTGGCAAGAGGAAATTTTCGCTGCCACAACTATAAAAAAAACTAAGGTTCCTATGGGCTAATGAAAACAAATCATAGGATTTAGTTACAAATATTTCTTTATCTAAACAGTGGTTTGCAAGAAGACCTACGTGAACAAATATCTGTATTGTTTTATAGTACCTTGAGAATGAAATTATGTTCAGATCAAATATTTCCCCCATGTCTGAACTTCCTAGTTTAAATGAGGATAAAATCACTAAAATTAACTAAATATACTCGTATTATAATATGACAGTTAAAAGATCTAGATTGAATACTATAAGACTGACCTGTTTTATCTCTAAGTCTGGGTCTAAAATTACAACACAGTAACTTTAAAACCAATGTCACTTTTGACGTCAATAGATAAGATTCTTGAGAAATGTGTAAACATTCAGTTACCGAGTTACCTAAAGCAATTTTCACATTGTAGCTAACGAACATTATGGTTTTAGAAAAGAAAAAAAGTACATCCGATGCTTTAATTGACGCTACTAAGTTAATTTCACATACATAAAAAAACACGTTTATCTCATTAGAAAACTGGAAATTACTGGAGTTTAAGAATAACGACGTGGAGTCTCTGCAGGAATTATTCTAGTACGATTATCTTTTTACAATTTCTGTAAGTCAAATGTATGTATGTATTGTTTGGAAAATAATAAATGAAATGAAATGAAACGTTTACTGGAAATAAAGGTAATTCGAATTATATGTAGCCGAGCAGTCCCGTAAAGTTAGTATTATAGTTTTACTATAGAAATTTCTTTAAGATCGTGCGAGATAAATTCGTTGAGTTTCAATTCTTTCATCTCACGTTTATGTCACGAAGATTATGAATTAGAATTAGTAATAATATTTCCAAGTCGCAATCAAAAAGGTTCCCACCTGTCAAAATCTACTCTATGTTAGTTTAAAACTTCTGAAAATAACTATTAATCCTATTGGGCCATTAAAAATGTAAGATATAAAGTATCTTGAAGTTTTTCTCTATTAATTAAAAAATATATTAAACAAAATTATCTTCTTACAAAGTGATAAGTGAGCTTTGTTTAAATAGTCTCTAATAGTTTTTTAAAGACATATTAACGATTTAACGATTTCTCTAACGATCCTAACATCAATAGATCGAGAACACTCTACTCCAATTTTTATTATGCATTGTTTTTTCGTTATTTTTCTTACTAAAAACTATCAGCTTTACTTTTTCAAGCGTATCAACGTATTTATTTCTAAGAAACTAAAAATAAAATTCTAATTTGCTACGAGACAGATTTACAAAAATGTTGTATATTTCCGTGCCTGGGGAGGAAATACACTATCATCTCAGATCTATCTTAGTGTCAGATCTCAGTTTGATGACTAATAGTTTGTCTAAAACTGTAAATAAAAAGAGTACCTTTCTAATATGACATTAGAGTCTGTGGCATAATTAGAATATTGAAATTAAAATCGTCAACAAAGTAAATAGAATTTTTGGTCCATTTTATATTCGTATATGAGCGTTAAATTTTATGGTGGTTATTTCCCTATAGCTATAACGTGTTTGTGTCACACTTTGTGTGTGGACCCCAAACCTAGACAATGGAGGTCAACCACCAGCGGCCGGAAACACATACAATTTACTGATTGCTTGTCTAAAAATGTTTGCAGTTGTATATACAGTAAATTATATCCTTTATAATGCCTTCGTATTAATAGCATGCCGAAAAAATTTTAACCTATATTGATTAGAATGTAATTTAATTATACTTTATAATCTCTCTTGCTGTGATATTTGAATTTGCAGACTTGTCCTTAATTCAAAAATATTTACCTTAGTGTGTCTTTCCTCTCTAGAAGGACTTCCTGATTACTTGGGACTCTTTGCAAGTCAGGTCAGTCCCGGGCAGGTAGTCCCCCGCGGCGCTCGGAGTAATCGATTTAAAATAGGACTCACAACACACAACCCTGAATGGTCAACCCAGGCGAGCCACACCGCCCGGTTCAGAAGGGCCGGTTTTCGTCGTCGGCCTGTTGTAACTAACTTGGCATTTTTGGTTGAAATAACCACAAACGCGCTCTAATTAAAATTCAAACCATTGATGTAAAAGGTACATGCACAATCAGCCACGTTGTTAGTCTAAATTTTCACGAAATGAGATCAACCCGGCGATGCCCTCAGTTTGAAACTACTGTCGCTACGTTTAGCCTTATAGTTTGTTTTATCGTATGATGGTTGTACCAGATCAGTATTCCAAGAAACGCAAATTTAATATAATAGGCATTCCAAACTGGACAAAGCCTTCCCCTTTTCGTTAATATGTTCAATAGACCTCTAATGCCTCTAATATGGAAGCTAATTTAAACATAATCTACTGTTCTTATTGAAATAAAATAGCGGGCAAACTTAACGCGGCTACTTTTTTCAAAGGTCACTTTCATCGGGTACCAATCCTTCTTTTAGAAAAAAATATATATAAAGAGCCTTTAGTTTCGTCATTAATTTATATTTGCATCTAGATAACTTCATTGCTTTAAGAAGTAACGCTAGTTAGCCACGCAATCTGAGTCAGATTTTTGCCATGGGGCCTTGCAGATTTTGCCTTGCATACCAATTGGCATTTCCCATTACTAGTCGTATCCTGTCCGTTCATATACGTGACTAATCAATACGAGGATCTTATAAAACAGAATAAGGAGGAAATTCCGGTACAGAGAAGAACGATTGTACTAATAAACGATGCAGCGGTCACAGAGGAGAATTGATTTTGCGCTATTATTACTTGAAAATATATGGTCCGGCAACGAATACGCTAACGCTACAACTAGTTCGGGCCACCGTACTCTGCTGCATTGATAACACATTGAAACCTTATGAAAAATAAATTCCCCTTAAACTATAACCAAAAAAACCCCTTTTGATATCAAAACCATGGTGTTTTACCAATTGACGGTAAGTTTATGGCTGACCAAACCGATATAGCAAAGTGCACTGATTAGTCATTCTTTACTGAACAGACGATAGCAAAGCCGCATCTTCCGACCATTTATGTATACAACTACTAGATAGATAACTGCGCAATTTAAAATGTGTCTTGCCGACTGGGATCTTTGCATCTACCAGACGACAATAAGACGGCAGCTGCAGTAATTACGTATGTTGTGATCGCCTTGTTTTTTTGTACTCGCTCAGTCAGGTACGTAGTTATACTGAATGTATGCTTAATAATCATGTATATTTTTAACCCAGTGATAAAAGGTTTAAGGATCTTGAACTGAACATGAAGAATTAAAAATGATGAGCAAATCAAGAATTTATTCACTTCTTTCTTGCTGTTTGACATCAAATGTCACATGTTTTAAAGATACACTTGTCACATCCGCTCGCAAGTTGTAGAAAAATGCATTGCTATTCGAGAGTAGGCATAGTTGGTACTTTTATTGTAATAATTTTTTAAAATATAGGAATTCCACACATTGGTAAAATCTTTTGAACTATTTGTAAATAGTGATTTATTCAAAGTTTAATATTTAGTGTTAAAAACAATCATTTTTCACGGGGAAAATATTTACTTGAGATAACTACATTTTTTAGTTATATATTATCCAAATACTACTACAAATCTCGATTACATTAAATATGTGCAAAAAATGGATCTTGATAAAAGAAGAATTATTTTCCTAACACGTAAATGCAATCTTTTTAAATATAACGCATCCTTCCTAGTTTATGAATTCATACAAACTGTGCAGGATGAACTAAAATCACTAATGCCTCTAACATCAAGAACGGGAAAAGAATTGCAAGATAAGTTTTTGCAATAAACCGTAATCAATCGAACATAATGTGAACACCTAACCAACTACTCAGTAGCTAATCTCTCGTTATAACTATAAAGACATTGACGGTATCTAATGACCTCACTTCCATATTAAACTCCCGGAACTATGAAAGGGCTCTGTTTCACACAGAATATAAACTTAAAACAATTGCAGTCCTTCCTGAAACCAGCCTTCTGAATCGTCCTTTGCCGGCCCGAACCGAGGGGCAACTATTTATGCTCGGCGCAAAAAATCTAGCCAAATTTTGTTCCCCCCAGAAGTTTTAAGAATGGCCTACTATGGCCTAATCCATCCTCATTTTGCGTATGGAATAATACTTTGGGGAAGTTATGCAAAAAACAATATGGAGCGCGTCTTTAGACTCCAGAAAAAAAGCTGTCAGAATTCATTCAAAAATTTGATTTACAGAGAGTCGCGTAGGGAATCTTTCATAGAGTTGAGATTGCTGACTTTGCCCTGTCTCTATATTTTTGAAATGATCATGTACTGCAGATCAAGGTGCATCTTGATTCGTGGCAGGGACGTTCATCGATATGACACTAGAGGCAGGGACAACTTCCGAACTCATCAACGCAGATTGACATTAGCACTACCGCAAGAAGTTGGTGTCAGATCAATCAATTTAAAGTTGTCTCAATCTCCTTTTGGTGTCCAAGGCTTTCTACTCTGTTCATAAATTCATGATAAGCCCCTGGAATATTTGAGAGTGCTGGATCTGAGGTCAATGCGATTGTGTCTTGAATGATTGTGTGAATTGTGAATATGAGGTTTGCGTTAGTGTTTTGGATAAATCGTGTAAATTTACTTGAACTATTGACTATTGCGATACGATGTAAAAACATTTTTAAATAATGCAATAAAGAGATTATTATTATTATTTTATTAACGTTTTACTGGGCTGACAAAATGATTTTGTGAAATTTTGTGCTCTTAATTGTCCCAGCGATTCATCATAAACTCGTCAACAGAGTAAAATGCCTCTGACACCAAAATAGTTTTTGAACTGATCTTTAAATTTTTTTAAATTTTGTTGTTTAATACCTTCAGGTAGACTGTTATTAATCCGACACCAAACTTGAGAAGGCAAATTTCTGAAAGCATTTCTTCTGTGTTGTTGGACTCGAAAGTTATCGAGTTACCTCTATTCCCATGATGGTGAAACCCCCCCCCCCCCTTTGATATGGAGTAAAGGATCAGCTTGAGAATATAGAACCAAGACAGAGTTAGTAACCCGACCTCCTTAAATCTCTGCATGACTCTCTGGCTCTCAAACCCAAAATCATTCTCACAGTTCTTTTTTTGGAGTCTGAAGACCCCTTTTTTCCAACTTGTGTTTTGCACAGCTTACCCAGAGTTTAATTCCATACCCTAGATGAGGATAGATAAGACAAAAATATGCCGTTTTCAAGACTCCGATGGAGCAATACTGTACCAAGTTGCGAAGAGCAAAATTTTCTTATGCAATTTCTGTACATGCGTGGTCGATGTGATTATCCCAAGTCAAACCCCGATCTAACTACATTTCAAGGAATTTCGTGGTTTGTGTTTTTATTGTTTACATTGTTTACACGTTTTTATACTGTATAGTTTCATTAAATCTAGAATACAGTAAATGTTTTTGTTGATAGTGCTAATATTGACAGTGTCTTGCACTGAGCGCAAAAGAAAAAAAAAAAAGACTTTTCCTGTTAAAGTGACGTGACAAGCCTGTAGAGGTCATAATGGTCAGCTAGGCGAAAGACTCAAGAATTGTATGTCAAATGATATTTTTAAAACTATTTTTTAATTTGTAAGTAGCAGATTTGAGAATGTTATTGTATGGTGGGAGGGATGGCACAATTTCAAGTCTATAATATTTATTGAGACAATTTTTTTAAGGAAAACTGGTAATAATGATTTATTAAAGCGTCCTTAATATAAAAGCAGCAAAATTATGGTATTGTGTTTGATGGGGATGGATGGGATTGAATTTAAAACCTTTGATAAATGTTTTATAAGAATTACATGTAGAGTAATATGAAATTATATTATATTGTTTACCGAGATTCGGCCGGCAAAGCAGATTCGGCAACGACTCAGACGAATATCCAGAGGTTCATAATCGGTTTGCTTCCGGAGTGTTAAAACTCGTAGAATCATCTTTTACAGTCCTATAGTTTTATATTATATTTAAATACATACCATGACCTTTTTTTTATTGATACAAAAAGCCAATGTAGTTCCTAAATCTGGCAATAATACTAAATATGATTGTATAAACCTCCCACATTTAAAATTTACCGTTCTATAGATCTCCCCGAGAAACAAACGGAAAGACACACATTTCTGCTTTAAAGATTTAGTGATAGATTTTATTTATGTACCATTGTTTATGTACAATTCAAAAATTTAGTTCAAACAATTTAAAACCTTAGAAATTTATTAAATTAATGAATAGTGTTATTGTTATTGGTTCAAAATTAATGAAGCCTGTAACTCGAGGGGCTGGAAAAACTTAATTTATGATTCTCTGTCTATCTTTCCGAACGATATTCCGAAAACTAAATGTGCTATTGACTTGATGGTCTTGATGGTTTCATGATGGTCTGTGTCACTCTATAGAGTTTGGTTAGGCACTAGCCAGAGAGTAGTAATAACACTAATATTTTTGTTTTCGTATTGCACACAAAACTTGTATACAAAATTGTACATTATAGATTAATAATACCTCATTTTTTTCTATTAATTAATTATTTGGGCAAGATATTCTTAAAATAAATAATAACTAAAGAAAAAGTTATCAACATATAAAAAAGACAATTTTTATTATATTTATTTTATATATTATAGTTATTTTTTATATAGTATTCAATTGTTACATAGTATTTATTTGTTTATATAGTATTTAATTGTTGTATAGTATTTATTTGTTATATAGTATTTAATTGTTACATAGTATTTATTTGTTATATAGTATTTGTATATTATTATTTTTTATTTTACACTATTTATTATTTGTTAAGTTATATTTATTTAGTATGTTAGGTTACTTATTTAATGTGGTTTCACAAAGTTAACTGCAAAGTTCATTGTTTTGTTAAGTTTCAAAAGTCACTTACCACAATTAATGATATTGTATTCAGACACCATGGACACAAGATTTCAATATATGAATGTGCTGTGGATATTTGCCTCTCCCTTAAGGAAGGCAATATTATACGATACAAAATTTTATGACAATAGTATCTATTATGTCACCAAATATTGATATAACTGATGGGAAGTCCATTGCCATTGTCCTATGGTCTAATATTTGAATTTATTACTGTTTTTTAGATTATAAGGTTTATTTGTTACATTGCTTAGTATTATTATTTTATTTTTAATTCTTCATAGTTTTATTTATTGTTATAGGTCTTTTCTACTTTATAGTATATTTCTTGTTATAGGCCTTTTCTACTTCATAGTTTATACAATAATTAATGAAATTGTTATTATTATTTCAATGTTATTGTTTATTTTACTGTTAATTATTTATAGTTCATTAATTATTGTTTCCGCTTAAAAATCTATAGATCATCCTAGTGCATAGTTCCAGAATTTGTTGTTACTTACCATGGCAAACAGGTTTTTATTTGTTAGCCAGTTTTATTATTTACTGTCGCTTTCTGCTCAAAATGTTTTTGATATAATGATTAAGCTAAAAAAAGTGTAATTTTTGAATTGTCTCTATTTTATATTGGATTAAAAGTTAATGGTGGTGGGAGATAAAAATGGACGACTGCAAAATGTTTCAAAGCTTGTAACATGTTAACTGTCAACAACTTTTCCCCGCACGCGCCCTGTGAGGCGCATTGGCATTTGTGAGATTTATGTACTAAAAATTGTTGACTTGAATAAAGAGTTTTGAACTTGAACTTGAAAAAGTAAATATTTGTATCGTGAATGCTTAGCTGTTAGCTGTGATATTTTTAGGAAAGGGGTAAATTTATTTAATTAACAATAAATTCAACATTTTCAAAAATAATATTTTGGCCTGACAAATTGCCCCCTTGTGCATACTAGTATGTCTAAATTTATTTTAAATCATAAACACACTACAATGAATTTTTTATGTATCAAAGGAATTTTTTATTGTGGAAAATTAGCATTTCTTTGTTGTACTCTTTATTTTCCTCAAAAGGTTTTTAACCAATACCACACAGTTTAGAAAACATTTTATAATATTCTTTTTAATATGCACTGTTAAGATATTATAATTGCGTTATCGTCTTCAATTCAAGAGTATTTTCTTATTGATCCGTTCTCTCTGGAGCGGTTTCCCTGATATTTATGACTCCAGGCTATCGCTTTCCAGATAATAAACGCGCCACTCAGAACACTCAACCATTGAAACCGTTGGCCTAACATAATATCAACTTACATGATGTTCCATTCCAATTGGCTAATATAATGAAAAATCTGTCATAAAACAATCATTTTCCAAACTCCTGCCTATCATGAAAATTTACATTGGACTAAAATCCTAATTACAGTTAAAATATTGACATGCGTAGATATTAACTTCTTTATCATTCAGCTAACGCACTTCTCCCTGTCTACAGTGTCATAAACATCGTTAAAATTCAATACTCATGCGATAATTGTAATACAACACGCTGTTCTAATGTATTGATAAGACTTTACCAACCACGTCATTCATAAGAGGGCGCAATGAAAGCTGATTAAAAAGAGGAAGGAAATTACTTTGCTTGCTCTCAATCTAAAGTAATAGGTTAGATTGCATCTTGAACCTAATGCATAGATGACCACTGCGGTGCTGGCTCGGTATATTCATCACTGCATTGACAGATTAGGTTCTATTACTTCTTTCGGTGCTCAGTGCACAGTTTTCAGCTCTGCGATCACAGCAAGCACTGCATTCCAGTGCAGGTGCAGGACACCGAGGAAAGTCGCTTCCGGTCTTCTGTCAAGAACAGGGCGAGTGAGCGAGAGGAGAGAGAGCGAGCAGTCGAATGACAAAGAATGAAACATCCGCCCCGCTGACCAACATAGTACTCTTACTACCACTACGACGCGGAAAATAGTACTCCTGTCCGGCGTGACCGTGGCCAGCACCTCCTGCACTTGGTCAGAGATTCATTCATGAGTTTTTCTAAAAACAATTCAATAACTAACGCTCGCACCCACTTAACTCTGTGTTAGCAGCCGATCTTTAAGGTTGACTTTTTGATTATTCCTAATGACTGCAATTTTGGGTATTAAAAAAATTGTTTTATATTCATCTCTCTCATAACCAGAACTAAAAACTGTTAATGATAAAGATATGAATTTTTAAAGTAGGTGCAAGTAGTCTGTCTGAAGAAAATGTCATGAATTTATTTATAACACATTTTTTTAACTATTTTATATATTTTGTTAAAACCATTTTAAAGCTATATGTAGTCTTAAACAAATTTAATTTTCTCAAATCATTAATTAAGAAATGTTACGTCCCTGAAGTTACTATTTATCTACGTACTGTAACAAAATTCACTTTTTTATCATCGGCATCGGCCGTTTAATTTGGACTTCACCACAAACAATTTCTCATTTAAACATATATTAATCGTAAAAATCCTTTAATATTGCTGTATCCCTGTATTATTAACTTATTCCCTTACGACTTATATTGAGGTAATATGTGACAAGCTCTTATATGTGTTGCCTTTGTTAAACCTTCTGTTAACGCAGAGTATAACGAGACCTCGGTTTTGCAAATGATAATGTAGAGTGTGAACGGATTTTCTAAGTCTTCTTATTATTCTACTTGGAGATATCTATGATTTGATGTAACTCATTATGTAGTGAGGAAATATTTCCTCCCGTGTTTAGTGACTTTAAATTAGTTATTTAGTGGTTTCTTGCAATAAGACGGAAACGTTTATTATGTTATTTGGAGAAAGGAATGCAAGTATGATCGGTTGGACAAAATGCAGTTAATTATAAACGAAATTGGTTAAGTGAAAGGTTAACATCAAAAGTTACAGTATATATTTAACATTTAACGGTAAATAAGAAGCAGTTATTGCGCAATGGCGTTCCGTAGCGTTTAAATGTTGATAGGGTGTAAATCCAATCAAATAGGTCTCAGTTCCATATAGGACATATTTGGTTAGGGATCATAAGTACTATCAGACACAAAACTTTGTGACACACTTTTGAGAACGCCTTCCTTTAAGATTTATGCACGAGACTTAGTGCAAACAAATATTCTAAATTCTAGGATAGAAGCAGTGATTTAACGCGATTTACTGAGTGTTTATCTATCGTATATACATAAGAGAGATTAGGAGCATTTGATAGCGATGCTTCCTTTCCTGGGAAGGAGCGGTGGATTTCCCATATGATACAGTATTTTTCTTATATGGAGTAATCTTCATTCGTTCATAACTGTTATGATATTTACTATGTGTGATCTATATAGGTTTATTTGAAAAATTTGCCATTTATTCTGGGATTGGTATCCGCAAAGCAATGTTGAGCCGACCATCTATCTTAATCGCTTATTGCCAGGTTCACATCTTAAGGAAATTCTTTAAAGCTTAAAATATTTTTATTATTTTCATTTCTCATTTTAAAAATACGTTAAAACATTTGTTATTTTAATTAACATCATGTTTATTAACCTTAATTAGTAAAAATAACACAAATAGGAACAATATTCGTATTGTTTTTTGCTAACATGAACCATAACAAAAAAACAAATTACTTTGTAAGTGTTACTATTTTTCAGGAAAATTTTTGATTTAATTAAAAATAAATAAATACGGAAAACTAAGGCGCGGCGTTGAAGTTTCCAAAATCAAGCAACATTGGAAACCTCTGCTATATTTATCCCATAATATTATATTTAGCTGTTATTACTGTGTCGTGTAAGTGTTTAAATCGATAGAAATATGTTGAATTCATTATCATTAAAACATTTACTAAAAGATAATTAATTTTTTGCGACAACTTGAGCAAGGTATTATTATCGTGTGTATGAAATGTGAAAGAATTGGGGGGGAATATAATTTTAAAACCTTTTTATCGGTAGGTTCACGCCATTCTCTATTTGGGGCGGTTCCTTAACACAAAGAAATTTATAAATAATAATCAATTTGCAAAAATTCGCACCTATAATATTTTACAACACTTGAACATTTAAGAGGCTCTTTTAATTAACTAATTTCTGTAGAGATGGAAAATGGGATTTTTAGCTTTTTTATAGACCAGTAGGGCGTAGACCGAAGAGATTTTCGAAATAAGAATATGCATACATTCATCCAAGGAACCCTAAGAATGTCTACCTAAAATTGCTGTACAATGGGTTAAATATATATTTATATAGTTAAAGCGTGAAAAGCAAAACAAACAAACAATAAGCACTTTTCCATTTATATAATTATTAATACCATCATGTGATATCCAGGCCTAAAAATCATTGATAATAAGGATAATACATTTTACAGTACTTGCTAGAAAAGTGGCTTGTGAGAATATCATTAATTTATTCATAATAAAATTCTTAAATTATAATTTGATTTAAAATATAGACATTTTTAAGATATGTGTAATTATAAAATATGTAATAATTTAATGAACTATTTTGTCTTATTCTGAAGTTCTAAATTACGTACAAAAATAAAATTTTTATATCCATATCCGTTTTTTTGGTCCTAATTCACGAACTTCGACAAATTTTTTCTACATTCAATGTATGTAGGTCCCTTAAAAGCCATTAATAATGCTTTATATCTACGAGAGTGGTCTGAAAAGTTTCCGACCTAACAAACATGACATAATTTGTGAAATAAAAAAAAAATCAACATAGTCTGCTTGTCACTCTACATACTTCTATCGGCGATACCATCTCTGTAACCCGTAAAAATTGTACTCGGAATATTTCTCATGAAAAATAATTGTTCACGAAGGTGATTGCCTCTTCCATTTGACGATCATCTTTGTCCTCCGAGCGCAATTTTGAGATGGAAGGAACGAAAAGCAGTTAACCCGTAATTCTTGGATTTTCGCCATCAGAACCGCTAAGGGGTTCCGAGAAGGTTTCGTAGCCTTGGTGAAACAGTATATTTCTTTTTCTACAAATGTGGGCGTTTCTCTTTTAAAAAATTCTACCTTTACCTTTGTCAAGTAATGAATGGATAGTATGCTCCTGTTATGGTTTTCCTTTTTGAAAGCTAATCGATTAAATTAATTCTTATTAATATCGCATAAACACTCGTCATCCTCTTTCCCAACCAAAAGAAAGCAGCTTTTTTTCTTTTTTTGAGTCGGTTCCCTTCTCTTGTATTTTTCCTTTCGGGAGAGTAATCAATGGGGGTAGATCAAGTTTTATTCTACAGTAGATTAATCAATCAGCCAGAAGAGCGTTGGAAATGTTCATCCTAAAATACCCTTTTTTGTCTAACGTGAGCAAACGTGACAGTTTTTCTCATGCCTAAATGTTGGTTTTAAAATGTGATAAACACGTTGTCTTTTAGAAATATAACCTCTGATATATTTTTCACTCTTTAATTCGGTGGTCGTCTATCACCATTTGGTTAACTTTGTGTCGATGATTTCATGGGTATTTGCAGTTTTTGGACGTCCCGAACGTTCATCGTCTCCCCAAGATCTTATGGCCATTTTTAAATGAAGCAGATCAAAAATTTTCACTGAAGGGTAAATAATTGTGCAGAGTTTCCATACACAGAAATCAAACTCATATTTTATTTGAGAAGGCGTATTGCCTTTCAAACACAAATATTTAATGGCAGCACGTAATCGAGGTCCATATCACAAAAACACTCACATCAACTCACTCGAACTGTTACTAAAAAAACGGCGCGGTCGAAAATAGCTAAAACATCTCTGAGTAACTTGTCAACAGACGAAATTTAGTAGCTTTTGTTAACGAAGCTTCCATCAACTTTCCACGTTCAGAAAGCAAACTTTTACAGACCCACCCTCATATATTATTAACTAACTCCCGATATGTTTAAATACAAAATTAGAAATGTGAAAAGATCTTCTATGTTGGGCTTTTATGTTACCATCTTTTAATTGCAGAAGTATTAAACGAAGGATTTGGTTTTAGCATCTGTGAATGTAGAGTTGTGAACAGACCTTAGCTACATTTTATGGTTTATATTATGCTATATGGAGATATTCCTGTTGTAATATCTCATTGTGTCAATACCATAATATTTCTTCCTAAATTCGTTAACTATTTAAATTAGTGCTCAGTGGTTTCTTGCAATCAAACATGTTAATATGTAAATTTGAGGAAGTAAATTTCCTTGTATGAATGTTGAAATAAAATACAACCATAACCAATGAATAGGCTAAAGTATGAAAGACTATAACATCACATGTTACATTCAATTATTGAAAATTAAGGGCCAGATAAAAAGGGGTAATTATAAGAAACAGTATTAGTGCATTGGCCTTCTGTGTTCTTAAAATTGTTAAAGGTGCCAATAAACTAAAAAATAGGCGAATTTAATGAAATAATAAAAATTGTGCGAGCTCACTTATTATATCCATAAAACACGCTTTAGGGGAAAAGGAATTAAATTTAAAAACTTTACAATTTAGAGTGCAGTACCTGAGAACTATTAATTTTATAAGATCAGCTTCAAGGTTTTGTCCACAATAAATTGAAAATGTCAAGACCTTATTTGGTATAAAACTTGGTATAATGTTTATTTGGTTAGCTGTTAGTGAATTCCAACTCCTTCAATATCACATAGTTATAATTTATTTTTTTTATGGCAGGTTTTCTTATAAAATTGTACAACTTTTATTTTTCATCTCAATTCCGTATTTATAATGTTTAGTAGGATAAATATGTTGCTGGTTATCTTATAGTATAAATTGGATAGATATTTATTCAGCAGTTAGTAATAGAATTCAAGTAGGCATATACGTGTATACCAATTCCTGGTCCCTGATCATATATTCGAAAATTAGTTTAGAGTTTAAAACAATTTCTTAGATTTAAGTTTCATCATTAAATGATTGGGTGTTATTATTTTTAAAATTAATATTAATGTAGAATATTACATTATTTTAGTGTGGTGATATATGTTGGATGTAGATATTTAAAATTTTAAAATAAAAAATATTTGAAGAGTGACTATAAAAATTTGTGATATTCTGGCAAAAATTAAAACTGTTGATATATTATCTATTTTCAATGCAATCCATTCGCTGATTTTTGACCACACAACTACCCAGCAATAAATTGAGACGCTTGAAGCATAGTATTCTCCGTGCGTAAACCAGCCACTGTCAATTAACTTTTATGTTAAATTTACTACAAGAAAGCGACCCATTAACAAATTAAAAAAAAGTATTATGACAAAAATGCAACACCATAGATAAATTTTACTTACATTAAAACATGCACATGTGGCTATATCTATTTATAATTATAAATGGAAAAAATAGTTTAAAAATGAAAAATCTATTTAATGCGGTATGAATTTAGAAAAGTGTCATTATATTGAAAATATATGTTTTAATATTATGAAATACAACAAAATGTCTGTGGGTAATAAGGGAGGCCACAGATCAGATTGCAAACAGCAATTTTATGTTTTAGTATTAATTATCCAAGAAAATTCTGTTACTTTTATAGCTAAGGTAATATTATTGATTACCTGTAAAATTAAATAAAATATGTTTAAATTAATGCAATGCTCATGACTTTGGAAGTTTTACAATAACGAAAGGCAAGGTACAGGTCATTTCAATAATTTACAATCAAAAGGCAGATGCAGGTCCCTTCCCCTCTTTCTCCCCACCACTGACCACACGACCCGCGGAGCAACATGTAGCCGCTTAATTGTGCGGTGTATAAAAAGGACCAACATGGTACCGCTCATTACACGCGGACCAGCAATGTGGACAAAAGTTTTTATATATAAAATTAAAAAATATTAGCATACATTTATCAAGCAAGTTATAAAACATAAATGTATGCTGAGAACAAATTCATAATAACGGTTATATTGGCGGTTTAAATAGGGGGCTTGATGGACCTGCCATGGGTCGCTGTATACACACAGGACCATCAAGTGGCCTCGTTTCCCGTTAAATATAATATATATACTATATATATATATACTGATAGGATCGAGGTTTCCAAAAAAGTCTGTAAAACTTGATAATAGATGATTGCTTGGCTGAGAAACACGTTAAATAACGTGTTAATATTGAGTGCATACATAAGATTGTGATAAATCCCTGACTGATTTCTAGTATATCTGCATCTAGCAATACCTGAAAGATTCCTAATCACCAGTACAAGCTTTTTCAAAGGCTAAGTAAGTGTTCATTGGTGATTTTGTATGTTGTATATTCTAGAGACTTTTCAAGAGGACATCGTGGCAATACCGAAAGTTAAAATTCAAAGTAATTATGAACTGCAATAGAAATCATTATTAAGTGTCCACAGAGAGTCGTGATATATATATATATATATATATATATATATATATATATCCAGTTGGTGAATTGGATTCTTTCAGGTATTGCTAGATGCAGATACTAGAAATAGTCCAGGATTTATCACTTACTTATGTAATTGCACTCAATATTAACAACGTTATTACGTGTTTCTCAGCCAAGAACATCTATATCAAGTTTTTACAGACTTTTTGGAACCCTCGATCCTATCAGTTCCTGTGGTGCATCTCTTTGAATGTGAGAATCTTCAGATTATGGGATTTTTATCTTTTTAAAACTAACCAGTCAATCTAGATCGGTAGATACTTTCGGTCTCTCATCATCCTTGGTCAGACAAACACCGACCTATTGAAGCTGCTGGTATTTGCAGATTTGCAATAAAGTTTTACTGAAATTTCCAGACCAATGGACATTCTCACGGAATCTTGGCCTCTGAGAAATGTTGGCTTTTGGAAAGACCACAACCAGTGTGAGTTTTCTTTAAACCTTTCCCAGGCGTCATAGAATAATAATTATGTTACAAGCTTCAGAGCTTCTGGTATCTAAATGGGTAGAATTCGCTAGAACTCTGGTACTTTAGTTTCAGACAGTTCTTCTCCTCTGAAAGGTTCCCTGCCTTGTAGGAGTTTTCGACTACTAAATTCCAGAAGATCCTTTTTTAATCTTCCAGCACTTCTAATAAGCTTCTGATGCCTTGGAAGATCCTGGCACTAATCTATAAGTTTGTTACATCGAAACTTCATCTTAAATAGATGTTCATGATTATTGGCCTAAGAAGGAAAAGGCAGAAACTATTATTTAATAGAAAAACGACTAATCGTGGTATTATTTTTGTAAACATTACAGTAAAACGTGTCAAGTAATGTACATGAATAATCTTGGTTCTCATATTTATCTCAATTAAAAAATGTAAAATATATCCAGTGTAATTTTTAATTATTAATGTTGCTAATGCCTTTTAGTTAAAAAAAAAAAAAAAAAAAAAAAATAAAAAAAAAAAAAAAAAAAAATGAAAAAAATATAAAAAAAAATGCGAATGAAAAAAAAAAAAAAAAAAAAAAATATAGAAATATAACATAAAAAAAAAAATAAAAAAATAAAAAAAATATTACTCTTTGGATTATTATTATGAGATTTATGGTAAAAAACAAACTTTTTAACTAGTGACATTAAATTTAATTGATTTTACGTTTTATCAGTGATAATATTTTTCTTGTACAAACTTTTAATAAATCTATTATGTTATAAGTGTAGTTTTATAAAGTTTTTAGGGCAATTTTGAAATGGAAAAAAATATTTCTTATATTCTTTTCCTTCGAAAAAGTTTAAACAAATTACCAGTGTTGAATAAATTATTAAATACCTTCTCAACAGAATAAGATAAGTTTGTTCAAGAAGTTATTAAGGCCTTTTTAAAATCGGTCGCAATCGTTTATCCGTACTTTCCCGTAGGGTAACCAACTTCTCGATAGAAAGGTCCTGGGGGTCCCTCAAGGACTGGGAACTTTGGTCCAATGGCAAAGGGAAAATAAAAGAAATAACACAGCCCAAATATGTTTCATATTTATAATTGTTAAACAATATTTAATTGAAAGCATTAAAATGAACTAATAATTACAAAAACGTGACTATAAACTAGAAATAATTTATAAATACAAATACAAGTAAAACAAATCCCGAACAGATGCACAGCAAATGGTAAACGTTTGTCCCTGGGTTAACGTACTAGAGATATTGATGATGATTGATTTCCACACTCGAAGTGCCATCATTTTGTATGCTAGGAATCTCGATAGTCCTCAAAGATGTCAATGATCCCCCAATACTTAAAGGTCTAGTCCACCTTCCCCCCCCCCCCAACTTTTCTTGAAACTTTCCGATGGTAAATGCACGCGGGAGTCTGATTGCTTTTTCTTGTGATACTTTGTGTGGCATCCCGAGTGATTCCTTTGGTGTCCAGGAGGGCGCAATATCGTTCCAGTGCCACAAAAGGACGGTCCCTTTTCAGCCAAACATCTCCTTCTTAAACATGTTTCCTGGAACATTTTTGCATTGGTTTTCCGTTTTGAGAATGAAATGAAAAAGTGAAAATGTTTTAAAGTTTTAAATGACATTTAATTAAAGGATCCCAATGGTATTTTTCCTTAAGGTACGTGGTCCGTTCTCTCGTCTCCGATCAATGAAATCAATCTTATTTTTAAAAACCGATGAAAATAAAGTCTCAATAAACACTGATATTGTGGTTAATTATTTTATAGGAGTGTAAACAATAATTCATTTAAGCCATTTACAAATCTCGCCATAAGATTGTGTATAAATTTTTCAGCAAGTAAATTGTTCTTCATCAGCTTGAAACATTTTTGTAAGGTTTAATAAATAGGCATACAATTAAGTTATTATTTATTACCGGATAATATGATAACAAATACTTAAACAAATAATTTAACTATTCGATTATTAAAAAAACCATTATTCGGATTCTAGTATAAACATTAACTAATTTCCGATTTCCAACCTTGCAGGATCCTACTAGATTCCACTAGTACGCATATAAATTTGATTATTTAAAAGTTGGTTACAACGCAGTGATAAATTGTTTGTTGGTAACATAAACTACTTATATGTATATGATAATAAATTGTTACATCAAGAAAACAACATAATACAGAACATTCAAGGAATCCGCTCCCTCATTATTGAATTGTTTCTCCCCGATTACTATAGCCGCGGGTGCTCCGTGCTGTTGTTTTTTTATGTGGTTATTATTTATACAAAAACCTCTGATTTTTTTAGATAATTGTTCCACTGGTGATTACTTTTTCCCTTCCGAAATTGGAATAATTAATAAATGGTAACCAAACAAAAT
>NW_025781325.1:0-42040 GCF_021130785.1 Homalodisca vitripennis | reverse complement strand
TGGCAATTGACTTTTACTGTATAGATAAGAGCCAATGATTAAGTTGTTTTCAACAGTATTATTGATAATATGTATATAAAATAACTCTGTGATTCTATATAATATAACATTTTAAATAAGAGTTTGGTACATATTTCAATACATGTCATCTAGAAGTGAAAATTGGTTCAATAATGGGTTTATATTTATACAAATTATTAATACCTATTACAATAAAACACTTATTCTGTGCATCACTGCAAATTTATTAAATTATTAATCATGATAGAATAAAAAAAGACCAAGGACCTGTGACAAATCATGCTTTATAAATATTTAAAATGTTTAATTTTCAATGAAAACTATTCTTGTAAAAAGTTAAACAAGAGTTACTAACTAATTAAGATGTCTTTAATTTCTTACCTCTTTGTACAATATTGTACAAAAAAAATGTTCTTTTCACTTATGAAGAATATTTGTTAGGTTATGAACTGATAACATACTACTGTGCACTATATAAACTCGCAAGTGTGTGTTTCGTCTGAGACGAGTTGACTCACACTGCATTGTTCTGAGTAATTGATTGCCTTAAGAGCACGATCTACAGGTAATTAAATTTGCTTTAATTTTCACCTTGTTATTAGTAGATAAAATCGTGACAATGGTGGGCGAGGCAATCATGCAGAACAAAGCGACATAAACTGGTGATACCCTATTTCTGGATTTATGTGTGGGGTAATCCAGACCGTGATATTAGTTCATTTAGCAGCGAGACTTACAAGAGGCAACATGAGTGTCTTTTCAGTTTTGTTGGTATCACTTTTTTACATTATTCTTTTTAAATTATGGCTGAATATGTTTCCCTTGGGATTATGTTTTTAAAAAAGCGAAACAACCCTGTGATTGTGGTGAGTTTTTTTATGCAGTCAGTATTCTTATTTGTTCTTCTTTAATTATTAAATGTTGTATCGGAATGTCACTGTTTCTGAAAAATTAGTTTGGTTTGAGTTGTTTCATACTTTCTCTCTATACAAATTATATGAGTAATATAATACTTTATTAGAAATTTTTGCAAATTGTATTAAATAGTTTGTTCGGTTGTCTCATGATACCCAAAAGTGATGTTTATGAAAACGGATTTAATCTGTGTGTGCATGTACATGAATCATCTGCCTTGGGCTAGAGTTCAGTAAAACTTTATAGATTTCACTGGTCCATTTCGCCCAGATTTGGCATGTGTGTGTACATAATATTTAATATAACATAAGTATACAATATTTGATAGTACCCTCTGATCTTTTTTTATTATATACGTTTTTATCAAAAGTAATTTTTATCAAATGTCTATGAGTCTATTGAAAATCAACTGAATGAGATCAAGAACATTGCCAGGCCACGTTTCTTTCCCTAGTTATTGAATGTTAAACTTGGATTTGTGTATGGAAAGTAAGTGAGATTGTGGCAGTTCACAAATAGGTGGTTTCATGTTAATAACATTCGTTATTTAAGTGTGTTGAATGAATTCTAAGAATTGTTTCACCATTGAAGAAATATGAGGGCCATTTGGAAAGACATGGGGGGGTATTTACTCCTGTACCCATTTGTGCAATAAAGACAGGAGTAAATATTAACATAATGTAAACATAAACATTGTTATTGGAAAGAGCATACTTTACAGTACTTCTCCACATAATGTCTAAGCAAATTTAGGCATTTGTCATAACGTGTGACAAGTTTTTGTATTCCAGCGTCATAGTCCTCTGCCACCACTGCATTGAGATACGTAATGACACCTTGTTCAAGTTCTTTCATCGCTGTCAAATCTTTTTCCCGCCAGAAAGTCTTTAAGCTTTGTAAAGAGATGAAAATCCAAAGGGGCCAAGTCCGGGCTATATGGTGGTTGGTTGAAGGGTTTCCCACTTGAATTGCTGTAAAAGTTGTATTATTGCAGCTGCATGAGGCCTGGCATTGTCATGAATGAGAATGACGGCCTGTAGACAATAGACCTCACTGTCAATTATTATGTATTGCCCGCCGTAATTTCTTTAATGTTTCACAATATGCATTAGCATTAATTGGTGCGCTAAAAGGACTACTTTCTGGATGACCCTTGTATCTATAAAGAAGGCATTATTTTCTTACAAAGAACTTAAACCATTCTGATTACATTTTTATTTTTTATAATGTATTAAATTCTTAATACAATTTATTGCAATCGATATAACTAAATATAAATTTTTAATAAAGAGCATAATTTATTTTTAATTTCTCAGTGCAAATCTGTTGAAAGTATAATATAAAATAAACAAAACAAATTTATGTAATATTATGAAATTCTGTAATATAAAAGATATTTATCGTACAAAAGTCAAATATGCATATTGTGACTGGCGTAAGTTATATATCTTGAATATATATCTTTAGGAAGCTATTGTATATAGAGCGTGTCCAAAAATGTGGGGCAAATATGTTGGAATGTGGTTCAATACATGAAACAAACATAGTCATAGTCATAATTTCTTTATTAGTACAGAAGTGAAATTAGGGCGACGTGGCCCTTTCTTACATTTAACCTCAACAAAATCCAACTACTAAACAAATAAATAACTCCAGTATAAAATGTGTTAACTTAAATCTGTTTATAATATTTTTAAATGATCTAAACATTAAAAACTAATATTACTCTGCATGATTACATATATAACATTACAAAGAAAATATAATTTCAAACCCATTCACTCAGACATTCATTCCGCCCGCTATCGGTTTCGGCAACCGCGGTCATCTGATCCAAGAAGAGTTTTATCAAAGCTGAATTGAACCGTGCCCGGCCTTTCCCAGTTCTTTAATGCTATCCGGAATGAAATTCCAAGTTCTGCATGTGGTAACTATAAAGGATTTATGAAATATTGCTGTTCTATGACATGGAATCTGCAGCATAGACGATCCTGTGCTGGTATATTTTGCACTTCAATTGTTATAAATAAATTTGAAATCGTTGACAAAATATTGTGGAAACCCACTTTTAAGAATGGTATATAACACATTCAAAAATTTGAATGCTTCTCAAATTATTTAATTTTAATATTGATATGCGAATACGGTAAGAGGTAATATGGTCATATTTTTCGCGCAACAAACAAATATCTAATGCAATCATTTTGGAATCCCTGGAGTTAGTTGCTCAAAACCGGTCATGTCATTAATTATGGTTTGTATGATCTCTCAAACACTATATATGGTCTATTTCTCACTACTAAGCATCTTTTTCATTGTCTAGATTTTTTATTTATTTAAAAAATATCATAAATCAGAAACTGTTTAAAAATTACAGCATTGTCATTTTTCATGTTTGTATGCTATGTCCCTAATGATGTTACTTCTACTGAAAGAAAAAAAAACTATCATTTATATTTTCAAAATGGTGGCTTTTTAAGAACTTTAAAGCAAATTTGCATGAAAACCAATTTGAAAAGAAAAAAATAGCTTGAAAACAAGAAATAAATATTTGAAATAGTTTACAGTATTTGTTATGAATGAGTGATAAATAACGGAATTGAATGATGTTTTACTAATCTTGTGCAATCCACTTTACTCAATAAGTACGTATTATTGCAGTTTGCACACTTTACAGATTGCAGCAGAACAGTAAATATGTATTTATTCCGTTATTTAATCATCCACTTGTAACAAAATGAGGTATCAGGATGCTGTCATTAGTTTGCAGTAATCTTAGATGGCAAAACTTGATTTTAAATTAAGTTTTTACCTTATCATAAATACAAAAGTTAAAATCAGTTGGGTGGAAAAATACAGAGAGATACAAATACATAGAGATTTGTAGTTTTAATAGGTACATAATTCGCTACACTCTATATAAATTATTGAATCCTAATGGAGTTGCTTTTTCTAGACAGTCCTGCTAGAACATCTACAGTATTATCAATTTAATAATTTAAAATTTGAAAAAATGTTTCTACAATTTTTGGAATCTTTGTTAACAATATTTGTTGTGATACTAGAAAATAACATTGCTTTTTCTGTGTTAAAATTGTGAGCTTAATGAACACTGAAAATATTGTAGATCGATGAAAAAAGTAAAGTGTAATTTAAAAATGCTATGTGGTGGTAGGGAGCTTACGTCACATAATTATTGTACACCAGACATTGTTAGTAGACTACAAGCCATTATCTGATATACTCAGTTCAATCTACGACTGGAAGTATGTCAGCAGATAGCCCCGTGGGAAGCTTGGAATTTATTTGATGTCATCTTTGTAAGTCATTTAGATTGTGAGTTAACAAATTCTTAGAAAATATATGTATTTTTAAAGGGGTAACAAATGTTAGTAGTTGAATTTGTAAATATTGATATGAAGTTGTCAAACCGTGTTTAATACATTACGTTATTTATTGTGTTATTTTATGATGTAATTAGTTATTCCATTGTTTTCAAATGACAGTTTTTAATTTTTATTTTGTATGAATGTAATTGTTTCTCAATTAATTTTCTAAATTATTGTATAATCATGTCCCAATAATTATGATATGAACTTATGACATTTGAGTGTTCACTTGCTAAACTACTTTATAACGCTTCAGTAGCTTTATTACATATAGCGAGAATATACATTTGCAGCTCAATAGTGAGATTATCTGGACAGCTAATTAAGATAGCAAAGTTGGTGAAACATATCAATTCCTTGGACAAGCTCAATTTGGCATTTAGATAGAACACCAGCACAGCACAGCAATGATATTCACTACCAAACCACATTAATAATTATTCCTATTTCCTTACGTAATTATTTTGTGTTTCGGCTACTATTTTTAAACACTAAGATATAGACAAAAAGTGCAAAATGCAAACAATTTTTTCTTTTACAAAGCCCTTTTATTTGGTATACCTGTTCATTGTACATTGTTATTTAAGAATTTCGAGTTTTAGGTATTTGTTGAGGCATGATTGAACAGTTTTTAGATTTGGAAAATGCTATGAAAAGTGCCCCTACCACAGGTTTACTTCAAGAATAGCTCAATAACAAGCCTGGGGAACAAATTGTGTACTGTTCCATATTCAATTAGGATAACACAATAATTAATTTTAAAAACTTATTTTAAAAACGTTTTCTTACAACCTGTAAATATGGTTAAAGAGAATTAACTTTTAGTTTTTATGCCAAAGTGTTCATGCCCATGTTTTATGAAAATTCCCCAAAAAACATCTGTACATTTTACAAAGTTAAAAATAATTTAATTGGATTTTGTGATGTTAAATTAGGAGGAAATACGAAAGAAAAAGTGTTGAAGTGTGCTAATTCGACAGCTTATACAAACTGCAATAGGTGGTCTGCCTCACATGTTTAAAAACAAATTATATGTCACTTCTCAGAAAATGTATTTCAATTCAATTCAATTCAATTTATTCACGAAAAAAACATCAAGTTACATGCATTGCTTACACAAAACTACAAAAACCTAAAAAGGTTTGCCTGTAGTCAATACAAACTAATTATTATTTATTTTGATGTGGTTGATCTTCATGAGCAGCTCTAATTAATTTTTTGAATAACCAAATGTTGTTCAGTTTACAGTATTAACAGTTAATTCTTACAATAAGTATAAATAAATATATAATAAATTAATAACAAGAAACTATGTAAACAAAAATAATAAACTTCAAAATCAGCAACAATAAATTATGTACAAAAATAACACGACAACATTTTTAAAAGCCATAACAACACAAACTTCAAAGAAATAACAGGACAAACATAACAAACAAAATTAAATATTTTATAAAGCTTCACAAACGAGAACTGAGCAATTTTAACTGTAATTATAACATCTAACAATACTTCTAAATTTTTTTAACAATGTAACAAATCAAAACAATACAATAATTTTATATACAATAGTAACTTATTTCAAACAACAGTGCCAACAACAGTTAAACAATTTCAAGCTTCAAACATGTATATTTTTTAACATTAAAAACTGCCCTATTTTAACCTTTACTTGTTTATATGTATTACAATTTTGAAGGTCCTCAGGCAACCTATTAAAAAGTGTTGGAATTAATCTCTGCCTGGTTCTTTTACCGTAGCCATTTGTTAATCCTTGGCACTACATACAATCTTTTCCTCGAAAAATATTTGTGGATGTTAATAGTCTTATATTCAAGAGAAAAATAAAAATCAAACGTAATTAATGAAAAAAGAATAATTTTTTGACTGGCAAAGTTTGTGTAATATGAAACACTGTGATCTCCTCTCGTATGCAATGTTCTCATATGGTCAGGCAGTATAATTTTCAAAATCCTTCTCTGTAAGTCTTCTACTTGTAGTAACCTTGTGTCTTACTGCACTTCCCCATGATCTAATTCCCATATCTTATAATTGATTCACATAAAGATGCATATAATTAGGTGCAAAGTATTATATGGCAAATATATTGTTTTAAATAGTAGAATTTTCCCAGACATAATCTTAATCGTTGACATATTTTATTAATATGAAAATCCCATTTTAAATGTTTGTCCTATTGTTACTCCTAAATAACAAAAGTTCACAACCTGTTTCTAACACATCACAACTACAGACATTATCAATATACAAACAATCGTGGAGACAAGAGTATGTATGCAGTTTTTTATATTAGCTTGGGACAGACACTACTTACCCTTGGGGAAGTGAATATGCATGACTTTTGATTTTTTTCCCATTCATAACCAATCCATAATCATGGCACCACACTGTTAACCTGGTAAAGTCATGCTGTAATTGTCTTTCTGCTTCCAATACATTTTCATGGGCCACCACAAGCGCAGTGTCATCTGCCATACATGTATACTTTTTGCATATTTCATCAAATTTGGTATTTCATTCACATATAGTAAATATAGTATTGGCCCCAATATACTTCCCTGTGGTAACTCCTGAATTTAGTATTGCTCTTCTGCTATATGTGTCATTGATTTTTTAACAACTAATTTCCTATTTTCTAAATAACTTCTGAAACCAATCTTTTCAAATTTTTCCATTAATTCCCATTTTTCTCAAGTACTTTAAGTATTTTGCAATGCTTTAGGGAGTCGAACGCTTTCGAAAAATCAACAAAGGTCATGAGTATGTGTTTTTTTTCATTTTAAATGTATTATTTGGCAAAATCTGAAAAATCACTTAATAGTTCATTGGTGCCTTTACCTCTTTGATAAGCGTATTGACTTAATGTTATAATTTTGTTTTCTGTCAGATACTTTGTTTAAATAATTCCCCAACATACCTTTCAATTATTTTGTCTAATACAGATAATATCGATATTGGGACGGTAGTTCTTAAATTCTTTGTGATCATCTCCCTTGTATATCGGCGCCTTACTATTGCAGTTTTAAGCTTATCTGGAAATCTTCCACTTTTAATTGACGTGTTAATCATTTTTGTGATTAAGGGTGAAGCTACACTCTCACACTCTATGATGTCTTGAATTCTAATATTATCAATTCCTGGACTTTTTCTTTTTCATTTCATTTATAATTTTTAATAACTTCTTTTCCACTACTTGCCCTTTGGTATATAAAAAGATGTCAAATTTGTACGCACATTCTCATTCTGCTCGTCCAATACTATTATATCACAGTCATGAACTACTTTATCCACTTTCTTTTGTAAAGATGTCCACAAATCCCTGACAAAACCTCATACTCCTTTAAAGCCTCTTCCATTTATAAAAAAATTATTGATTGTATCATCAACAGACTTTTTTTTTTTGTCTTCCCATTATACAAATTAATTTTAGTCCCATAACATCTTTAATATTTTTTTTTACATTTATTTAAAACTTCAAAATAATACTGCCTTTTCCTTCTTAACAATTCTTTATTGATCGAATTGCGTATCTTTCCTGTATTCATTTTTAATAAATAAGTTATTGATATCCTGCCTCAATTTTTTAAACAATTTTATCCCTATTTTCTCATCATTTTAATAATATTTCCTGTGGATCCATGGTTTTTTATGTCTCTTATTTTTGCCCGTTTTTTACAAGTGTGTCCTGTACATTTCTCATATGCTTTGCTAAAATTGTTAATTAAGTAATTACATAAAAAATTTGTGTCATGGACTGTTACCGTATGGAACAGTCCAATCGCACTCAAATAATACTTCTTTTAATATTTTTTTAATCAATCCTATGATAAGTAGACAGACTTTTGTTATGTGGAAAGGACCCACTATCCGGTTTGTACATTGATAAGGCAAGTATAATGGTCAGCCAGTTTCAAACTTCAGTAAGAAAGCCTCTGCTGTAACCTTATCAGCCCTGAGATAAACGTGGATCAAGACAGGATCTAACTAGTCTGTTTCCCAAAACTTCTTCCCTTGTAAAAACCATTTATATATGAGACTAAACCGTTTTTTTTCTGCCATTAAATTTTTATAATTTTGAACTATTTTAAATTCTAGATCTGTCAAATCAATATTGACATCTCCTATAACCAACAAGTTTTTTTCATTTACTTTTTTCACGTATTACGTTTTCCAGGTCAGTTAAAAAACTCGTACAGACCAGACAATATTCTTAGTAGGGGGTCTATATAGTGCCAGAATATTTAAATTTAACTCTAATTCATTTTTTCCTCACCATTTACAAGAATTCCCTCACAACAATTCACATTTATTTTCACCTGTTCAAAGCTTAAAATTATCTTTTACAAATAACATTATTCCTCCTCCACCTTTTCTTGCTTCTCTCAGACTACATAAACTTACAAAATTTTCCAACTTGAACAGTTCTATCAGGTCATACTTTATATTAACTTCTGTTAAAATAACTACATCCAATTTATTAAGCAAACCTCCAAAATAACCCAAAAACTGGTCCCAGTTTTGTTTTAAAGACCTTATATTTACATGAAGTGTTAAAAAACCCATTACCCATATTACCTTCAAACACAATATTTTTCAAAACACATTAATATCATCAAAAGTTCTACAATTAATTTGATCTTCTAAATTGGTTTACATCTCTGTCCATTAGAAAAAAATTTACAACAAAAAAAATGAATTGTACCTAACTAACCAGTTATCCCATCCTATCCAAGTCAGAATAACTTCTTAATGTCAAAAACTTTACTTGTGTCTGTTTCCCTCATCTTGACAACACCATTCTTAAAACCAAAATGTACTTGAAATTTAATTCCCTTCCCCTTTGTTTTGCTTTCAAACAGCAAGTTACGATAGCATGTAGATAAATTTTCACTCACATAGATTCGTCCACCATTCAGTCCCCGTTGCCTCAGGATTTGTTACAATTCTTTTCCGGGCCATAATGAACTCTTCTCTCTTCTTTCCTTCTCCACCATCTGTACAATTATTGTAGCCGGTCGTTTTTTCTGTTGCGCGTCTTCGGGAGTCGATGAGGCCCATCTCTATATCTTCTTTTTTCAGTTCTATTCCCATCTTCAGTAGCTACAGTTGACAACAATCTGCTCCGACCATCCTCTCCTTGACTTTCATCAGACTTCATTCAGCTCAAAAATTTCTATTACGTCCATACTGTTTCCAAACTATTTATTTAGTTGTAGTAAATGTAGTTACATGAGAGAATTTTTATTTATTATCTTCCTTTCTAATGGTGCAGAAATTGTTAAATTGTGTCAACATTGGACTTTAAAAAAATTGAGAATATGTTTAAAAAATTTTAAAGAGATTTGATCTTAAACAAAGTAAAAATCTGAATATTTTTACAATAATTTCCTAAAATGTTATTTACATGTACACCGGCTATACTGGGCAAAATCAAATAATGCAATCCAAAACCTGTACAATAGAAAACAAGTAAAATACAGTCTGTTAAACTGTACAGTGTGTGTATAGTAGTCGTGAATCACCATTGCTGATAATCCTATAGACATCAGCGTGTGAACAAATCTCCAGATACATTCATTGTAATAAAGTGAAATTTGAAACATTAACTTTAACATTCTTCAGTACACATTCAATTTTTACAAGTGTAATTGTGTACTCAAACTATTAGGTCAGCGAGTATTTAATTTGTGTGGGAAACTAATAACGTTCAGTTGCATAATGTAATAAGCTTCATGTACAATGTCTTGTAATCTTCTTCATGATGAAAAATTTAGATGAAATAATCGGAAGCTTTCACCTTTTTAGCAAGTGTTATATTAAAATGTCCTATATAAATTAATCTCTGCCAGTTTTTTTTTTATTACCAGACAGTTGTGTTCCCATAAGTTTGAGTGATATATAAACTATGTTGTATATATACCCAGCAGGAATCCACTTCTGGCTGGTTCATACCTTCCATTGAAACCCACCCACTGGGCACAGCAAAAACCGATGTGACACTTAAAAATCTGGGCAACCTTATGGATGTCCAGGAGCGGCACATCACTAACCGCAAATGTTGAGATTCCTGTGGTTCATGGGCAATTCGATAGGTCTAGTCTACTGTTGGAGTTTGTGGGGTTTTGTTCCCTAACTATCGAAGGTTCTTGTTAACCTCAACAAGGGTATGCCACCCCCTGCCTGCTTTGACTGGAGAGGCTGGTTCAGAGCTGGCCTCCCCTTCTTCCGGCGAGACATGACTTTGAGATATAGTGCCCTTAATTTTTCTTCATGGATCTTGATAGGAGGCCGGCTCCTACTCCCTAACCTTACCCATTCTGAATATCCTGTCACTCCGAAAGCAGCGCAATGGTTCTTACAGGGCTATGTGCAGTTTATATGAAGTTCCTCATAAACTTTATTATCTGAGTAATTTTTGTTTAAAGGTTAATAACATATTTAAAAATTAAAATAATTATGTTTACAGGACTCTCTGAAATCAGAAGAGGTTAGAGCGAACAACCAGTTTGCAGATCTCTTTGGTCCCCCCATAAAGACAACAAAGCTCTCGCCCACCACTGCACCCAAGAAAGCTGAGTCTAAACACTCGTCAGATGGCAAGGTAAGTGACTTACTCGGCTTATGGACCTTCTTCTAAATGTTTTATTTCCATAATTCATCAATTAGTGATCAATAGAGGAACAGTAAATACAATGAAAATTCCTGCTGCAAACTAACTTACAAGAAGAATGTAATTATTCGCTTACTGAAAGACACGTGGTATTTTAACTTGTCAAATATTTGATGGCATACTTGCTCATTATGATTGTTTCTATCGGTCTTTTTATGGTTTTGTTGCTTCATTCAAACCTGTATATTTTGTGCTCCTCTGACCATCAACCACATTGGTTTTTACAACTTTTGGTTTACATGTTATTAATAAATATTTGTGAATAATTGTTTAGGGAACATTCTCAGATTGTAAATAGTACAAGTATGGTTTAAATGGATAAGAATAAAAATGTTTGTAGGCTATCCAGAAAGTAGGTTACATTTAGCTCTGTAGCCGCTAGGGGCGGAACTGTTTTCCATTTTTGTTGTCAAGGCGTTTCTCATTTCAGTCATTGACTATTCAGCCTTGCTAGTGAGAGGTTTACTGTCGCTCCCTTGTTGTTTCACAGTAGCAGTTTTAAAATGTGTGAGGCAAATGAAAATTTACGTGAGTTGTGAAGTGCGGTCGGTAATTCGGTTTTTGTAGGCTAAGCACAATTAAGATTTATCACGAACACTGTGAAGTTTATGGGACCGATGTGATTACTGAATGTGGAGTGTGCGTGAGTGGTGCATTAGGTTTAAAAAATATGGCCGAACTAATGTGTATGATGACAAACCGAAGTGGATAATCTTTTTCTTATGCTTATTTTTTAATTTATATCGAAACGTAATCTACTTTCAAGATAGCCCTCGAATATTATTTTAAGGACATTTTGGATTATTTACTATATACAGGTTTTATTAGATGAACATAAAAATTGTAACAACAAAATAAGTAACTTCCTTCCCCTTCAACTATCAAATGTCCTATGATTTGATCCATAGTGGGACTTGCTGATCCTTAAAATGTAGCTAGGAAGGGTCGTCAATTATATTAGACCTGAGACAAGGTAAATTAATGGGCTGTACGATTTTACAGAATTACTGTTGTGTGTGAATAAAAAATTTGCTGACATCGGCATTTGGAAACATGATATACTTGAAAATTTATGGAAATCCCTCTTGAAACACATTGTTTTTTAGATTTGAAAATTGTGCATTTTTTGTTTTGTATTGGGAACAGTGTGTTATTACAAAGTAAATAGGAATTACCGTCATAGTCATCTAATTTTAATTCTACACATATTTTTTAAATGGAAGGTTGTTCATGGTCTGACCTATGGATAAATGAAAGGAAAATTGATACAATAATAAACAACCAGTAATAAACAGTTTACAGAGTCCTCTAGCTTAATTAAGTGAGTTATATCATTAAACAAATGTAAATCTGCTTGAAATTAATAACTGTACCAGAATAAAAATCTTATAGAGAACGATTTAAAAAAATTAATTAACTAATCAATAATAAGCTTACAAAAAATAAGAGTAAGTATATATTTATAAAGATCACAGTTACATGATTTCATTTACGTGTTCCCTGCCATAACATATTTTTTATGTCGGATAAAAACCCAGGAGTCACCCATTTGTAGTAATTTTTTACTAAAATTTAAAAAAAATCAATTAGTTGACTCAATTGTTTTGATGGAATAAGAGATTGAATTTCAGATTTGTGTGGTGGAAAATAATTAAGTATTTACTATACCAAATTTTTTGTTGAAATTGGAATAAAATAAGGCAGGAATTTTTCTAAAAACCCCGGAAAATTCCAAAAATAAATTTTTCCGTCTCCAAGAACTAATAAAATCAAGACATAATTGGACAGCTTCTTGAATCAAAAACTGATTAATCACGAAACATAGTATTTTAAGCGGTGTGGCTCGTGAAATTGTGAATGAAGATCCGACATATGTTCGTGAGCTACATCTGACGCCGGTTGATCTAAGGTTACCCTACTAGTGTAGTGAGTTTATCTTAAGACTCCTATGCTGCAGCAAGCCTCCGCCCCTCCCCCCCCCCCAAAACGTAAACAAATGCATTGGACAATTAAAATCGCCTGACTGATCGTTTCCGAATTCGGCACTAAACGAGTTGTACACTTTAAGCGGTAACTCGAGTTTTATAAATATATATAGCAACAGAATAAATGTAATTTATAAATAATATTATAATTGAAGTTAGTTTTTTCTGTCTATATTTTTCAACACTAGTGTGTCTGCTGGTTCTATGCGCGGACTTTAGCTTCTCGATAGTAAACAGACAATCGCAAATTTGTATTTTATCCTCACGTCTTACTTTGCGTAGTTGTAAATAAATATATTCTCTATAAATATACATCCATGCATTTTTAAATGTAATATATACTGGAAGCTCATTTTATAACCTACCATTTCTATTACTTAAAAAGGAAAAACTACTTTGAATTTTAAATATATTCATCTTCCTGCATCTCTGCAATTTCCTTTGAGGTAACATGGTATTCTTAGGCTTGCCCCTTCCCCACAAAAGAAAATCAATTAACTAGAGTTCATATGAAAGTATTTCGTTTGTTTGTTGATTGTACTGAACCGATCTTGTGTACCGGCGAAAATCATTGTCTCGTACCGAAAGTTCGCCCACTGCTAGACCTCTGACCCGCAATACTGGGCTGCAGTCTGGCCCATGGTAGTGTTGTGTTGGTATTATTTGTTATCTTTGTATTTCCAAATTGGATACATGTATTTTATAAACATCACAGAAAGGAAAGTTATTAGGTATACACAATGTTATGTCGACTCATCGAAAGATACAGAGATAAAAATTAAGGAGCTCAAAATAGGTGATAGCGATAAATTGTCACCGAATTTCTCTCAAATTGCTAGCGACGAAATGCTTGAGCACCGCAGCTTTGTGGCATTTCTTACAAATACTGCTAGTGACGATAAAAACGTCATCGTTGTACTTGGCATAAGGGTTATACACAGTACTACAGTTTGTCTATTTGGTTTGAAAATAGACTAGATAATCGGAAATTTTCTACGGGAAAAACCGGGAATTTTAAAAGAGGTTTTGAGTGGCCACCCTGTGCAACACACATATACAATGCTTGAAAATGTATCAGAGCATAACAATATGCTACTTATACATAGTTAATTATATCATATTATATCACATATATAGCTATATAACAGTTGTGATAATTATATTTAATTCCACACAAATTTTAAAAAAGATAGTAATATAATCAGGAAAAGCCTACATGGGCCTACAGTCTCTGCATAGGCTCCGGTCGTAAGAGTATTAAAACTCTATATTAATAATAGGATAAATGTTACAATTACAAGTAAAGAAAAAAAATAGTAGTTTTGTAATTTTAGAGATTTAATAAATGGTTGTAGAATTTATTTTTAATTCAACTAGATGGCAATAACAACGGTGATCACACAGGCTATCGACGAGTCTTATAGATATAAATACACAAGTGAATATAAATATAATATCTTTACCCCGCAAATAGTTCCTTGCAAGTACTGCCTATAGTGATTAGAGTGAAGGACAGACAAAACAATAATAAAAAGTGAAGAAGGGTTAGAGTTCAGCGATAACAAGGAACAATAAGTCCATCTACTTCTTCACCATCTAACAATAACAGATAATCCTTCATGCGTTTTTAAACCAGTTAGGATTAGGTAATTGAAATGATCAGTGAAGTTGTGATTCAAACAGGTGTTACAGTACAAAACATGGGAAATATAAAATACGAATTTATGCTAAATGTGTTTTTTTTTTATTTAGAAACTACAGTACCAACTTGTTGTGAATATTTTGTGTAATGAGTATGATATCTAAATGGAAAAAAGTATTAAAATGAGTGTTTAACAACATAAGAATTGTTTTAATAAACAGTTGTCTTGTGATCATCAATTTTGTCTTGAAAAAAAATAATTCTGAAGAATATGTATTACTCTTAAACAATATTATTTTTAAGATTGTTTTCAGTACAATATTTAATGGCTGGAGAATAGTTTTGAAAGCGGCAACATAGACTATAATACCAAATGAAAGTTAGGATTGAACTTAAGCAAAATAAGCATAATAGTTTTGTGTTGATGTGTACAGAGCAACGATAAACTGAATCATGTATTTTTGTGCCACTCCAGATAAATAACCGAATATACATGCTGAATTATTTACAAAGTTTATTAGTTATTGTTTTATGCAATGTTATCATGTAATTTTTTTCTTTCTGTAGTGTACCATTTTAAAGTACTTAGGATTGTGTAGTAAGTGCATATTGCACAAATTAATTTTTTTCACGCTTTAATTTTCCCCCCATTGCGACAGTCATGATTTAATAACAGCCACTGCAATAGTAACACACTCAGCCCCTTATCAACATTCGTGATTGTTATGTTTTACAGTTAATGTACAGTAATGTAGATGTCTGGGGCTGAAAACAATTACACCAAAATATTTTTGTATACTTAGCCCAGTTAAAATATTATATCGTGTTTTTAATGTGTAAATCTAATAAAGTATGTTTGTTTTACAGGTTTCTTCGAAGTCTGCCACTAAACACAGCCCTCACAAAGAAAAGGAAAAGGATAAAGAGACTACCAAGAAAGACACCATGCTGATGAGTTCAGGAAAAGAAAAGGACAAGGACAGAGAACGCAGCAAAGAAAAGGAGAAGAAGCCAGATAAATCCCTTAAAAGGCCACCATCACCGATCCAAGCCCCCCCTCCTAATAGAATTGTCAAAGAGGAACAGAAAAAATCCGGCCATGATGAATCTAAAGAGAAAGACAAGATAAAATCGTCATCAAGTGAGATCAGTAAAAATGAAAAGAAAGAAAAAGAAGAAAGACAAGAAAAGTAGGGATGAAAAAGACAAGAAGGACAGACATAAAGACCACGAAAGTAAAAAAAGAAGTTGTTCCTACCCCTCCACCAACCTGTCCCACCACCCCCACCTGTAATTGATAAGGAAAAAGAGAAAACTTTTGACAAACCTGAGAAGGTCAAATCTGAATTCAAAGAGCTGAAAGAAAATGTGAAGAAGTCACCCAAACACTTTGTAAAAGAAGAAAAGTTTAAAGAGAAAGTAGAAAAAAGAAAAAATTGAATCGGTTGAAAAACAAAGGCATAAACATAAGAAAAAGGAAAAGAATAAAAAGGAAGAGAAAGAACTGAAAGAAAAAAGAGAAGTCAATCAAAAAAGTTGAGAAACTCCCACCAGCACCTCCTGTTGTTCCTAAAGAGCCTTCACCTCCCCCTCCCCAGCCTCCCCCTTCTAAGTCCAGAGTTAGGTCACCAAGTCCCAAAATAAGCAAGGCAAACCCTCTCGGTGCACTGCTGTCAGAACTGCCCTCTGACAAGGGATCAGATTCTGAATCATCCGGGGATGAAGATGCTAAAAGTATTGAAAAGTTAAAAATGACCCCACCACCTGCTCCTGCACCTCCTGTAGCGAGAACACCAGAACGAGTGAAAGAGTTTACAAAGGAAAAAGGTGAAGAAGAAAGATAAAAAAGGCTCCTCAAAAGATGAGGAAGGGTCGAAAAAAGAGAAAACGAAAAAGCAAAGAAAAGGAGGATGTAATTCCTGAGAAAGTAAGGAAGATGGAAGATGATCACAAGATCACCAGGGATGAGATGATGGATGAAGATATGGATGATAGGCTGTCAGAGCCATCCATTGTAGGGTCACCACAAAGAGAGGACCAAGAGATCTCAAGGTCGAGGTCACCAACCCCTCCAACGAAATTTACAGAAGAGTATGTGATGGAGCTGAAGGATCTTCAACAGAAGATAATGACTTTGGAGGACAATGCTGAACTACAAAGGGTTGTACAAGTAATCGCTGAAACAGGACAGTATGAAATTACCAAAAAGACTTTTGATTTTGATCTCTGTGCACTGGACAAAAGTACAGTGAAAAGGTTACAGGACTTGTTCTTTGCTGCCTCATGACCCTGAGCCGTTGACTGAAGTTTGTACAATAATTTGTTATAGACATTGTAATTGTTTTGTTTTTTGTTTTGTCCCTATGTAATTTTTGTTGTAATTTTTTATTGTTAGTTATAATTTTATTGTTTTTATTTTCACATGCAGCATTTACATTTGCATGGGTCTCGTTTTATATTTTATTATCGCTAGCCATATATATTAATATAAACATACCATAATCGAAGAATCATTATAGATCTATATGAATATAAGATGTTTTTATATTCCTTTGTAGGTAATTAGGCAAATCAAAGTTTGCTAAGAGTGATTTTATGTACATTTTTTGTTATATTATGTATATTGTGTGTGAGTGTTTATTTTATCAGAGATTTTAAAATCAGATTTAATTTTTATTAACATGTATTTTAATATATTATAAAAACCATGTGGTTATCAATTAAAATTGGCCTAAGTATTTATTAATACTACAATCACAAGTTGATACAATATTGCAGAGATTGTAGTAAATATGTCAGACAAGGGTTGTTTGAAAGCTTTAACCATGTGTTTAACACTTAAAATTTCTGTTTTTTATTAGGTATTGGTTTTCATGTCTTAAAGACTTTATTTAAATGTCTATATTATAGTTCTGTAACAATTTGGATTTTGTTATTGAAAGGTCTTTACTTCCACATCACAACTATGCATGTTCTTCAAACGTAATTAAAAACTGGCTTTATTTTTCTGAACCGTCCTATTTAAGAATAAATTTACTGTTACAAAAAATTTCACTAGGCACAAAGATTATTTTAACTAGTTTTAAGGTTAGTGCTGGCTTTAAGTACCTGGTCTGTGCAAGCTTTGTTCTGAGTAAAGAAGTATTGTTATTTCAAATATTTGTATCACTACTTTCAGTATAGTTTTAAAAGATAAGATTTTACAAAAAGAGTATACTTTTAAGATGTTAATGTAGAAATTATTTCTTGAAAAAAACATTGTATGAGGATTAAATTAATTTTGCATAACATTCATGACATTTTTAAACAACTGTGAGGCTCTGGTATTAAAAGTTACAAAAACTAACTCACATTGTCGGCAGCAGATTCGTATGAACTTGTATTTAGTCATTGTTTGTAACAGAGTTTTAATATAAATAATTCAAATTTCTTTAAAACTGTTTGTTTCATTTTCCTCTTGTATTATATCTTTCCAATAGTCTTGAAGCAACACTTTAAAAGAATTTTTTCTCTAATTTAGTATTTTTGTAAATTAAAATGTTCCATAAATTACATTGTAACACATACCCACTAATATTTATGTACTCAGTTTAGTTCATTTATAAGAAGAGGTGAATTTTTTATGATTATCGGTCAAAGCAGTATGTAAATATAGTCACTAGAAGAATTCAACTCACGTAAATATCTATTATAAGAATAACATGTGTTTTAACCAAAGCCTGTGTCACAAATTAGCTGGCTGTGATTAATTTTTGGTTTACATTAGTTTGTTTTTTTTTTTGACCTCCGTTAACTAATAGTTATAGTCTCTGCTCTCTAACCGAGAGATCAGGGGTTTAAATCCCGCGGAGGTCCAATAGTGAGTGTACTTTGACAATAAAAACCAGTGAACATCGAAGCCGTCATAGCTAACGCTGAGGCTTTAAAACAGAGGAAAAAAGTTAGTTTTGAAAATTTAAGTAGTAAGCAACTAATAATAGTTATCGGTATTGTCAATTTTTTAAACGTTTTATTTCCGTCTGTCTATCCTAAACTGAACATCTTTAAAATTGAAATATAATGAAATACATCGCTGAGAATTTTCATTGATGGTTTTTTGTACTAGATACAAACTGGGCAACCTTTGAACTGTTAGAACAAAACATTTAGAGTTTAGTACTGCGTTCCAATATTAGCGATGTGCAGAGTTTGAGTAATGTAAAGTTTTCAAATGAAAGTAATGGTTTTAATCCTGACAGTGTTGTAGATAGGCCATAGTGTAGATAATAGACAATAGACAAACTTCTTTATTAGCATATTCATCAAGAACAGTAATAGAGTCAGAAATTAGATAAACTTGTTTTGGAAAAATAATTTTTGAGTCCGATGATGAATAACATTTGAAAGTGATTTTTGAGTTCCAGTTGAGGCCTCCAGTCTCAATGGTGTAGAAAGGCTGTCCAACAAGCAAGTCATGGAGTGCTTTTTTAAAAGCGTTACCCTGAAGCTCTCTTAATGGTTGTGGTAGATGGTTCCATAGCTTTCGCCCAATGTAGGATGGTTTCTCCTTGAAAAGTGCTGTGCGGTGTATGGGTAGAGTGTAGCTTGTTTTTTTTTTTTTTTTTTTTTTTTTTTTTTTTTTTTTTTTTTTTTTTCCTTCTGAGGGAAGAGGGACACTTTGTCCCCGCACTTAGTCCTAAAAGGACCTTTGCGCCTCCCTTACTTTTATTTGTGCCCTCAAAACCCGAGGCTTTTGCAAAAACCAATCAGATTTAAGGGCTCCTGTTCTTTGATGTCCTTGGGGCTGAGGAGGTATGCTCCCAGGTATCTTTTCCTAGTCTCTACGATGGCAGGACAATCCAACCAAATGTGCTCCGCTGACTCCTCCTCCTCTCCACAGAGTCTACATTCGCTGCTCCGACTAAGGCCTACCTTCAAAAGGTGCTTTCTCAGAGGGCCATGTCCTGTCAACATTCCTAATATCAGTCTTATATCCTCCTTATTCTGGTCTAGGAGAGCTGTCCATCCTTTTGCATAAGGAGAGATAAACATTTTGGATATTCTTAAACCCGAGGCTCTGCTCCAATTCTTATATCTTGTCCTCTTTTCCCAATCTTTAACCAGAGCTTTAATGCTGGAGAAGGATATTCCACATCCTGGCTCTGGCCCCACCAATATGGATTCCGCTCCCTTTTTGGCGAGGATGTCCGCTTTTTCGTTTCCATGAATTCCTTCATGACCCGGCACCCATCCGAGTGTTACTCTATTACTTGTTGCTAGCTCTGCTAGGGCCTTCCTGCATTCCCAGACCGCTTTCGAATCAATCGAACAGGTATCCAGTGCCTTCAGTGCAGCCTGACTATCAGAGAGTATAAGGTATGATAATCCTTTAGTCCCCAACTGTGTGAGTCTTCTAGAACATGAATCTATTGCCATGACCTCCGCCTGAAAAACTGAGGCATGTCTTCCCAGGGGCACAGCCATGTCAACTCCAGGTCCATGTATTCCATATCCTGCCCTTGAGTCTAGGAGTGAACCATCGGTTGTAAAACTTCAGGACTCCTTTTTTTGGGTAGGCCTCCCTTTTAATCCATTCCTCCCTACTTCCGATAGAGACCGTGTATGGTTTTTCAAAGGAGTATTTCTTAACCATAGTATCAGAAACTTTGGTTAGCATTTCAGCCTCAGGGAAATTTTCCAATATCTTCATATGGCCTTCTAGGGAGGTAACATTTATTACCTTTGTCCCTAGAAGCTTCATTGCGCTCATCGCAGCTGTTCTCATCACTTCCTGGCCAAGAGGAGTATAACCCAGAACCGCTTCCATTGCTAGTGTTGGGCAGGAGCTCATTGCTCCCGTGATGCTTAAGCAAGCTAACCTCTGAAGACTCTGTAGCCTTTTTGCAGCTGTTGTTTGTTCGACCTTCGGCCACCATACTAAAGCAGCATATGTGACCATTGGTTTCACTATGGTTTCGTAAATCCAATAAATCATTTTGGGTTTAAGTCCCCATTTTAAATCCAAAGAGTCTCTTACAGGCCCCAAGGGCCATTATTGCTTTGGATATCTTGTTTCTAATATGGGAGTTCCAAGTGAGCTTCTCATCCAAGATTAAACCCAGATACTTCACTTCTTTTGTTTGGTTTATGCTGATTCCCTCCAGGACCGGTTTAGCTAGCTGGAATTTCCTTTTCCTGGTAAAGGTAATCATGTTTGTTTTTTGATGGGTTGATCCGCAGACCTTCCCCATGACACCAGTTGCTTATGAAGTTCAGTTCTGTTTGTAATTGGCGTTCCAGCCCTGCCAGTGTTTTTCCCTTTAATCATAAGCACTAGGTCATCCGCATAACATAGTAGCCTTATCCCCCTCTTCTCTGCTTTTCTTAGGAGATCATCCACTACCATCGCCCACAGGAGAGGAGATAAGACTCCCCCCTGGGGGCAGCCTCTTTGGGCCGTGATCGCAGCCGATTCGTCCCCGTACTTGGCTTTCACCTGTCTGCTTTTTTAGGAGGGCTACTATCCATTTGACTACGTCTGAGGAAAGTGTTTTCGCAGGTGAAGATTAGAACCCCTTGTCTCCTGTTGATACCGTAGAATCTTGGAGAGTAGGGACCCTCCTGTTCCTCCACGATAGCTTCCAGGATGAAGCTCTGGATCTTCTCCATCTGTTCGGTTGTGAGTAGTGTCTCGGGAAAATTGGAGTGCAAGACCCCTACCCTTATACCAGCTACCGCTTGTTTGTATGAAGGTTTCTGGGGTTGTCCAGATTGCTCCTTGCGTTCCCCTTGATTTCCTTCGTTCTTTGTTTTCTTCCTCTGATGGGCCTCCGGAGTGGATCCATCAGAGTGAGGTCTTTTCGGTTTCTTTCCCTCTTTTTGTTTGTTCAGTTTCTTATTTCTTTCTTCTGGGATTGGTTTTAAGGCCAATTCCCTGGCTTCTTCTTGGGAGTACCCTCTTTTTCGGAACCAGACCATGCGTTTCCTGGCGGCTCCACATAACTTAGGCAGTGCTGGGAGCTGTCTCTCGACTTTTGCTCCCTCTTCCTTCTGGTGATCGCCCTCCAGTATCGCATCTTCTTCATCTGTTTCGACTCTGACCGAGTCGGAGGCTATTGGACTTCTACTAGGAAGTCCGCCTGTTTTTTGGGTTTGGTCAGGATTGCTAGGGTCAGAGCCCATCATCAATCCCTCTGTGTTTTGTGAATTTTCATCCACTTTTTGAGTGCTACAAGAGCTCTCTGGTTTTGTTTGTTTTTCTGTAAATTCTGTACTCATTGTGTTCCCACGAGTAGCGGAGATCTAAAGGTCACCCCAAGCATTGTCCCGCTCTACTTGGGGAAGGCTAGGTTTAAACTGGAGGTCGCCAGGTATCCAGAGTTCGCATATTTACGACCAAGCTCTCCCTTGATCACGCAGCCCTCGGCATATGCTGTTCCACCTTGGCTTGGATTAACAGAAGGAAAATTAGAATTAGAATAGCTTAAGATAGATTTGTTGGGAAGATTACCCGACAGGTGAGAGTAGTGGGAAAAGAAAGTTAAAAATTTGGATAGTTCAACAGAAAGCCCGCCAGATCAGCTCAGCCTGATCGGAATTATAAAAGAAGACAAGATTTGGATCAGGCAGTTCCCAGGTGCACGCGCACGAAAAGTACAGCACTCAAGAAGAGAGAAGGTGGCTGTGCGTGTGCTTCGTGGACGCTCTGGCTTGGCACATGTGTTGGGGTATGAAGACCCCGCCACTTCGCACCCAAAGTAGCTTGTTGCATAACGTGTGTTGTAGTGATGAAGGTCCTTTCCAGTTTCGAGATTCTTCTGGTGTGCATACATGATAACTTCTTGGATGTATAGCGCAGTAGTAACAGTCATTATCTGGAGTGTCTGGAAGGCATGTCTGCAGCTCTGCCTTGATTCTAAGTCAGCCAAAACTCGGATGGCTTTTTTCTGTAGGGTAAGAACTCTATTAAGGTTTGCAACTGAGGAGCCACCCCAAACCGCAAGTCCATACCTCATGTGAGTTTCTACTAATGAGTAGTAAGCTGTTTTGGCTGATTGTTAGCTGTAGTTGCTGATCCATTTAATGCGTCGAACAACATATATTCCAGATTCTAATTTTTTGCAGACATTGTTCACTTGCTCAGTCCAGGTTAGGTTTCTGTCCAGAATGACTCCAAGAAATGTTACATGATTTTCAACTGTTACATTGGCGATGCTGGGAGTAGTGTATCTTTTCTTACTGAAATTAATTTGTATTGTTTTTTGTGGGTTTATAGCCAGGTCATTTGTTTTACAATAATTCAGAGCCTTGTTTAGAGAGGCTGTAGCAGCTGCACAAACACCTTCTGCAGTGAGATTCCTTATCAGGAGTGTTGTGTCGTCTGCGTACATTACGCATGATGTATTATTATCTTGGGTATGTGTTGGGAAATCATTTACAAATAGAATAAAGTGACTGGGCCCAGTACAGACCCTTGTGGAACTCCTCGGAGAATAGGAAGTGGTTTTTGACTGGTGTGTTTTTGTAATTCCAAGTGTGGTTGTCTGTACCTCAACTACTTGGGTTCGTCCTGACAGGTAACTTGCAAACCATTTGTTTGCTGTGTCTGTGATTCCCAGTAACGTTAGTTTCCTTAAGATGAGGTCATGTCCCAATCAGTCAAATGCCTTACTATAATCGAGAAGAAGTGCGGAGATGTATTGTCCCTTGTCTATTTGGTCATTAATGTCTTTAATTAGGCTGATAATGGCAGAAATGGTAGATTTTCCTTTTGAGAATCCATGTTGGCAGTCGTTGATTAAATTTAGCTTCTTGAGGTGTGTCATAAGTCTGATGAGGACAACTTTTCAATAATCTTTGAAAATGTTGAAATCAGGGAGATAGGACGATAATTTTGCACATCATTTGTAGATCCTTTTTTGTGCTTCGGGTATACTTTTGACAACTTTAGTGCAGAGCGAAACTGGCCTGGGAAGATGGCAGGACAATCCAACCAAATTTGCTCTGCTGACTCCTCCTCCTCTCCACGGAGTCTTCACTCGTTAGTCTGGCTAAGGTCTACCTTCATAAGATGCTTCTTTAGAGGACCATGTCCTGTCATCATTCCTAATATTAGTCCTATAACCTCCTTGTTCTGATCTAAGAGAGTTGTCCACCCTTTAACGTAAGGAGAGATAAACAATTTGGATAGTCTTAATCCTGAGGCTCTACTTCGATTATTGTGTCTTAACCTCTTTTCCCAATCTTTGACCAGAGCTTTAATGGTGGAGAAGGCTATTCCACAACCTGGCTCAGGCCTCACCATTGTGGATTCCGCTCCCTTTTTGGCGAGGATGTCTGCTTTTTCATTTCCATGAATGCCTTCATGACCCGGTATCCAACCAAGTATTACTCTGTTATTCATTGCCAGCTCTGCTAGAGCATTCTTACATTCCCAGACCGCTTTCGAATAAAACGAACAGGTATCAAGTGCCTTCAGTGCAGCCTGACTATCAGAAAGTATTAGGTATTTTAATCCTTTTTTTCCCCTTCCTGAGGGAAGAGGACAGTTTCCCCGCACTTGTCCTAAAAAGGACCTTTGCGCCTTCCTTACTTTAATTTGTGCCCTCAAAGACCGAGGCTTTTGCAAAAACCAATCAGATTTAAGGGCTCCTGTTCTCTAATGTCCTTGGGGCTGAGGAGATATGCTCCCAAGTATCTTTTCCGAGTCTCTACGATGGCAGGACAATCCAACCAAATGTGCTCCGCTGACTCCTCCTCTTCTCCACAGAGTCTACATTCGCTGCTCTGACTGAGGCCTACCTTCATAAGGTGCTTCCTCAGAGGGCCATGTCCTGTCGCTTTCGAATCAATCGAACAGGTCTTCAGTTCAGCCTGACTATCAGAAAGTATCAGGTATGATAATCCTTTTGTCCTCAATTGTGTAAGTCTTCTGGAACATGAGTCTATTGCCATGACCTCCCCCTGAAAAACCGTGGCATGTCTTCCTAGGGGCACAGCCATATCGACTCCAGGTCCATGTATTCCGTATCCTGCCCTAGAGTCTAGGAGTGAACCATCAGTGAGAAACTTCAGGACTCCTTTTGTAGGGTAGGCCTCCCTTTTAATCCATTTCTCCATACTTCCGATAGAGACCATATATGGATTGTCAAAGGAGTATTTTCTTAACCATAGCGTCTGTCACTTTGGTTAGCATTTCAGCCTCAGTAAATACTTGCAATGTCTTTATGTGGCCTTCTAAGGAGGTAGCATTTATTATCTTTGTTCCTAGAAGCTTCATTGCACTTAGAGCGGCTGTTCTCACCACCTCCTGCCCCAGAGGACCGCTTCAATTGCTAGTGTTGGGCAGGAGCTCATCGCTCCCGTGATGCTTAAGCAAGCTAGCCTTTGAAGACTCTGTAGCCTTTTAACAACTGTTGTTTGTTCTACTTTCAGCCACCACACTAAGGCAGCATATGTGACCATTGGTTTTTATTATGGTTTTGTAAATCCAATACATCATTTTGGGTTTAAGTCCCCATTTGAATCCAAAAAGTGTCTTACGGGCCCCAAGGGCCATTCGCTTTGGATATCCTGTTTTCAATATGGGAGTTCCAAGTGAGCTTTTCATTCAAGATTAAACCCAGGTATTTCACTTCTTTTGTTTGGTTTATGCTGATTCCCTCCAGAACAGGTTGTGTAAGCTGGAACTTTCTCTTCTTGGTAAAGGTAATCATATTTGTTTTAGATGGGTTGATCCGTAGTCCTTCCCCATGACACCAGTTGCTTATGAGGTTTAGTTCTTTTTGTATTAGACGTTCCAGCATGCCTATGTTTTTTCCTTTGATCATAAGCACTAGGTCGTCCACATAACATAGTAGCCTAGTTTCCCATCTTCTCTGGTTTGCTTAGGAGATCATCCACTACCATCGCCCACAGGAGAGGAGACAAGACTCCCCCCTGGGGGCAGCTTCTTTGGGCCGTGATCGCGGCAGATTCGTCTCCGTACTTAGCTTTCACCTGTCTGCTTTTTAGGAGGGCTACTATCCATTTGACTACATCTGGGGAAACTCCAAAACGTTCCATCGCAGTCTCCATGGATTGATATGCTACTCGGTCGAAAGCTCCTTCAATGTCCATAAAGACGCTGACTAGGGCTTCCTTTTTTTCGAAGGTATTCTCCACCTCTCTCACTAAACTGTAGAGAGCAGTGGTGGTTGATTTTCCTTCTATGTAGGCCGTGTTGTGTGGGACTAAGTGGGTGTTCCAGTAATATTACGTCCCTTATGTGTCTATTTATTATTTTTTCCATAGTTTTCACCATGAAGGAGGTTTAGGCTTATGGGTCTGTACGAGTTGGGATTTGTCGGATCCCTGTATTTTTCCGTACAAACACCACCAGTGCTGTCCTCCAGTTTTTTTATATGTATCCTAAGGCGAAACTGCTTCTAAACAGAATGCAAAGAGTATTTAATAGTATGTCCAGCCCCTCTTGAAGAAGGAGATTTAAATGGCTTGAACGATCTTATAGTCCATTTAATTCTATGTGTAAATAGTCTGTTAGACCGCTGTCTGGCTTTAGCAACCTCCCGGCTGGATCCCCCCTCGATTAGAGAATAAATATCCTCATTTCGAGTCAAGTGACCCCCCGGGAAGTGCGTCTCCAGAAGCAGTTTCTAAGGTCTTCTTCCTGTTCACTGTTAGGTCACCGTTGGCCTTTACTAAGGTCCCCATAGGGTTAGTGTGATCAGTTTGGAGAGTTTTTTTGAGGTCTGGTATCCTCAGGTAGGCTGTTAATGTTATTGCAAAAATTTCTCCAGGTTCTTTTATTCATTCTAAGTTCTTTCTTATATTCATTTTGGGCATGTAGATAAGGAAGCCAATCGTCTGTCCTTTTTGCCCATTTTAGTAGTTTTATTTCTTAATGTCTCCAACCTCCCAGTCCACCACGGCACGTCTTCAGCCTGTTTTGCCTGGGAGGGCAGTTTTCCCCGTAGGCCTGTATTATAGCGTGTTCTACTAATTGTGCAGACCTTCCTAAGTCAAATTCATTTTTCTGGAAGGGTTCTATTTCTTCCAACTCTTCTACTACTAGGGACACACTCGGTATCCCTTCCAGTTGGTTGATTTAGGAACCCTGTGGGTCACGTTTTTTCCCGTATCTCCTCCATGTCGAACCTAATAGGGCAGTGGTCCGATAGTGAGAATAGAATATATTTTATTGCGTTGACAATATATATTACATTGTATTGCAATAGTCAATAATACCAATTTTATACGGTATTTATCTTAAAAACTAAATCCATTCACTCGACTCTCCATACAGTTGCACGCAGGCACACATTCATATACATACAAAATTCATAATTCGTGGGATCAACCCCCAGGATTGCAACACCGCCGCGAATATCAATCCCAAGTGTCCTCCATGAAATCGCCAACTGAGTAAAAAGCACAAGACACCAGGTAGTGTTTTAATTGGGTTTTAAATTTTTTTGGATTTGTTTCTAAATTTAGTGTTTCAGGGAGATTGTTTAATGAATTTGATCCCAGCTTGAGAAGGGAGGCGTTCAAATGCTGCTGTTCTAAAGCTGTCGGGCTCGAAAGCGCCCCCGAGCTCTCTTGTCTCGTATTTGTGTATATCACTGCCCTGCATCAATATACACTGAAATCGACAGTAAAATGAACTCTCTAAAATATACAAGCTGGGTAGAGTAAGCAAGTTGAGCTCCCTGAAGGCACTTCGACATAACCTCTAATGTTAACGACAACTTCGACACGTCTGTGAGGCCTCCTCTAAGATGTGCCACCTTACATGTTTATGTTTTTGAGTCCTGTGGATAGGGTTATGTATAGGACTTCTTTCCTAGTTCTAGTAATAAAGGTTGGACTTGACCCTCTATTTTTTAAAACTTAATTATTGCTAAACAAAGCTGTAGAAGTTCCTCACCTCTTTGGTTTATGTTGGTGCTTCCTCAGTAGGTATGGTGAGCATTGCAGTCGCAGCCGCGAATGAGGGCCGAACCTCTATCTCTGCAATAGTCTTTCTATCTCTTTTGGTGGGCAGCTTGTTGACGGGTTGGGGAAATAGGCTGAGGCTATAGTAACCTCTCTCACCCCTTGCAGTTATGCTACTTTCACTGCAGCCACCACCAGATCTCTTGTTATAAGATCTGTAATAGGAAAGGCTGTTATTTTTTTTTGAAATTAGAATAACATGTTTCTGGGGTTTTCAATTGATCAATCATATATGAGATATGTAGATTGTTTCACTTTACCTACTATTTCATCTTAAAACCAAAATAAAATTCACCAAGAATCCCATACATGAAAAAAAATATTCGTGCTGGAAGATGTTTGTCATCTTGTCAATAGCTCCTACATCCCTAAAGACACAGGAATCTACTAATTACGAGATACTTATGAAATCAGTTGTATGTGGTTCTGATATGTGTTTCTTTGAACACAAAAAAGCCTCAAAAATAAAATTCCATAATAATTAGAGAGTTTGTTTATAAATTAAGTATTTGATTCCAATAAGAAGAAGCTGGTAGAATGTATAAGAATCTAAAAAGAACAGTCTTTCCGCACCAAACTGTGAAGTCATGGGCTTACCTTCTAGCACCAGTGCATGAGCTTTCCTTCATTCAGACCAATCCAGCATTTTGTCTCTTGTTCTCTCTAGTAAAGTTAGTTATAGTTCCTACATTCATCTTGGGAAGAGGTGCATTAATCTCCCAAATGTTTCCCCCGGGGAATTGTGCTGAATTAAAGATTAAAGTAAAAACCAAAGAAAGTAGTGGAGACACTCATTTTTATTTTGATCGCATAATGAAGGTTCCTTTGAGACCCCGGCAAGCACTTTCTCACCCCCTTCTTAGTCAGGTTTTGTCTCGAAAAGTGAGATCACTTGATCGTTCTGTTTGTAGTTCAGTTTAGAGTTGGTTATGGCTTTTTCTGCTTTGTATTCTTGGTGGAAGTGAGTAGGTTTTTAATGGAAAAGACATTTTACACATATGTTTTTCTGTAAACAATATCAAACTGATAATGCCTTAACCGGCGAAAGCGCTTTTTAAATAAATTTATTGTGGAAGTATGAAAAATTTCTTTTCCATTGGTTATGGCTGCCAAAGTATATGTCTATGACTTCTTTCCATGTAGAGTAAACTAGGAGCGTCCTTTAGACATTAGACATTAGACATTAGACATACTTTATTTGCACAAGACGTTTACAATATGTACATACACATAGAAAAACAGGTGCATCGTCAAACCTTATAAAAAATTAATAAGGTCAATTAGTATCAATTTACAATTACAGAGAAAATAAAATACTTATCCTAAAAACCAAGATACAAATCACTTTCAAAATATTCTTGTAATGAATAAAATGCTGTGTTCAATAGTTCATTTTTCAATTTTTCTTTGAACTCTTTTTGGTTCATTTCCTTATATGCCGCAGGTAAACCATTGTACAGCTTCAACCCCGCATATATAGGACTTTTTTGAAAAAGAGCTAAGCGATGGGATGGATATCTTAAAACGAGGCCATTTCTTGTATTATAATTATGCTGAAACCTGAGATGGTCTGGCAAAGCATTTTTTTCAAAGTGAATATAAGTTAAAATTTCATGGATGTACAATCCTATTACTGTTAAAATTTTTAAATTCACAAAATGAGTTCTACATGAACTACGTGGGTTGGAGTTTGTAACTATGCGAATTATTCTTTTTTGGATATTTAAAACATACTTGATATTTGAGGATTGGCCCCACAGAACTATACCGTATCTCAGGATTGACTCTACGTATGCGATAAATAATTTTTATGGTATCAAGGGGGACACAGTCTCTCATATGCAAAAATACAAAAGATATTGACCTAATCTTTTTTACAACATTTTTCTACATGTACTTTCCAACTAAGGTTTTCGTCAAAAAAATACTCCCAGAAATTTATGAGAAGGTACTAAATTTGGAACATTTAAAGTTTCAGCCGTTTTCCTTAATGAGAATTTTATAATATGGGTTTTATCAATGTTTAGTTTTTAAACCATTAGCACTAAATCAAGAATCAATAGCATTAGATACATCTGAAATTGAATCAGGGAGCTCAGTATTTAATCTGTTTTTAACTAATGCTGTTGTATCGTCGGCAAACAAGATTAAGTCTCTATCTATGGCTTTTGGTAGGTCATTAACATAAATTAAAAATAAAAGGGGACCCAAAATAGAACCTTGAGGGATACCTGTAGATATATCCTTCCAATTAGAAAAAAATTTTGAATTGTTATCCAATATAACAGTTCTTTGTTTTCGATTTGTGAGATAGGATTTCAACAGACTAAAGCAATTTTCTTTTATACCGTAATCGTTTAATTTGAGTAACAATACTCCATGGTCCACGCAGTCGAAGGCCTTAGACAGGTCACAGAAAACACCCGCTGTAGCCTGCGACCTGTCAAGTGCCACCATCACCTCATTTGTAAATTCTGTGAGAGCTGACCTTGTCCCAACATTTTTGCGAAAACCAAACTGTTTACTGTAAAGTAAGTGATTATTTTCAAAATAATTTACAAGTCTTAAGTTAATTACTTTTTCAAATATTTTTGACAGATTACTTAAAACTGATATGGGGCGATAATTGCTTAAATCCTTTTTTGAGCCTTTCTTAAAAACTGGTGATATTTGTGAATATTTCAATTTTTTCTGGGAAAACTCCTTCTCTCAGACATTGGTTGATAATTAATGTGAGGGGCCTTGATATTATATGAACAGTGGCTTTTATCAACTTGATAGGTATTTCATCCCATCCTAATGAGGTTTTTATTTTTCATTGATAAGATTATTTTAGTAATTTCAACCAATATTGCAAGGGTTGAAGCTAGACAATGAAACCCCAGCCTCACAACAAGTGAGCTTCATTGACATATGAACTTCATTAACGGTGGCTCTCTTTACATTGGTATTTAAAACTATATTTGAATTGAATACTTTCTAGATTCACCATCTCTAGTTTAGTGCTTGGCAGGTACAAAGGCTGGTATATATGCCATCAACCGTAGTCCTTGTTCATCGAGAAGTCATATAGTGATATGATTGGGAACATAATGCCCCTACTCCAGATAGAAAGAGCAGGCTAAAATCATAGTTAAATGACGGTTTTAAACTTGTGGTTAGAATATGATTGTCTCAACTGCATAGGTGAACCTGCTTACCTCGAACTCCAAAGTCAGGGTGTTCAGTTCATTCACGTCCAAATTGTCTGCCTCCAGTAAAAGTGAATATGAACACTAAGTAGAAGGAGACATTAGTGGTTGCTAATGCTGAGATGTTTGGCATGTGTCAAGGTTGCTGAGCACATGCAGTAGTGGTTCCACCAAAATTATGACTGTTGCATCACACCTGATGATTCAACACGGTGGCTACGATCTGAACTGTGTCAGCAGTTCGTCATAATTTAAGTTAGACGATGGGTGTCGTTGATACACAGGTAGAGATTAGAAAACCTTACTCCTGGGATTGAAAAATTCTGTTTTCATGTTTTATAATGTACATTTGGCAACAAAATATTTGAAAAATTATTTAAACTTAATTATTTTTATTCACGGTAAAATATTGTACCACATCTAGCGTCAAGAAATAACTTGGCTCCAAAAATAATTTTTCGTCAAAATTAAATACAATTACAACAAATGCGAAATCGTAAAAACTAAATATAATGACCATCGTCGTTTTGTTAACTCATATTTAAGTTTTTTTTAAATATATAATGAGTAGGTAAATTGAATAAGATAAATTATGTTTCAATACCTATTTAAAAAAGTAAATATACAAACAAATTTGCAAAATAATAATAACTTTAAAAAATGTGTATTCTTAATTAAATTAAATCAAATATTTTGAATACTTCTTGATATTAAATTGAATATGAATATTAAGTGGAAGATCAAACAGATCGGTAGGGTTTTACCTGAGGGAAATCTCTACCATTCTTGAAAACAAATAGGCTACAACCAGCACTTCCCTCAAGTTTTTTAAAAATATTTATCCATAACATCTGCTCCTCACACGACTTAAAGGTATCAATAGATCTTATCGTTTTTCTAGGAAAGATTGTTATGTACCTCTTAGGTAGACCTTATCTCATGTTGAGAAAATGATTCTTCATTCCTGAGAGGAAAAGAGAGTGAGTTCCCTTGGAAACTTGGTATTTAGCAACACTTCTGTTTGGTCTCCCTCCACTTTCAATTAATTAGAGGTTTGCTTTTATGAGGGACTGTAAGGATCACAGTCTTGAGACCACATTCATGTCTTTCTCCATTCTGGTCTCTAATTTGAATATCAAGGCTGTAATAGAGCATTTTGATTTTAGAATAGAATAGATTTTTATTGTGTAGCCAAAGGCAGTACAATAGTCCTTAATTAGTGGTAATACATTTTACAAGTTAAGTTGAAAGTCATAACTTTCAAAGATAGAGTACAATTAAAACACAAAGTTATATTTAAAGAAATCCTGAATAGAATAGAGTTCATTTTTTATAAAAGTCCTCTTCAAAATCATTTTAAAACACATTGTTGGTAGTCTCCTTAACTCTGAAGGTAAGTGGTTGAAGAGTCAGATGCCAATCTGGTCAGGATCAGAAGATTGAGTTTTCGAGAGACGGCAGCAACTAATTTCCAGATCTTGTAGCTGTGTACATTGCTTCTGGTGGGAAGGGAAATCCAGTCGGTCCTCCGACCCTATACATTGACCAGGAGAATTTGTATAAGGAGGGGGTAGTCAGGGTTGCAACATTCTTGAAGTACCCTCTGCATTAGTCCCTGTAACCTAACTCCAGATTATACGGATTGCAGTCTTCTGTATCTTAAATATAGCTTCAAAATGAGGAGATGATCCCCATATGAGTATTCAGTAGGACATTCTGTTGAAGAAAATTGTGAGGTAAACCATTCTCAAGAAGTAAGTGGTAGAAAATGATAATCTAAGAAGAAGGAAGTTTTAGGTAGAAAGTTTCTGGGCTAGTTCTGAAAATGTGGCCTCCTCCAAGATAGTTTGTTGTTAATGCAAACTCCCAGGAAATTTACTTTATGGTCAACAGTTGCAGCTAGATTAAACGTTTTGGATCTTTTCACAGTTTAGTTTAAGGCCATTATTAGTTCACCAGTCAGTTAGAGTTTCAATTGCCATATCGATGATGTTTTGCTGGATAGCACGGTTAGTTTCCGTGAGAATGTCTATGTTGTCAGCGAACAGACAAGACGCCATGTTATTTTGTTCAAGTTTAATTTGGAAGGTCATTGATAAACATGACAAACAAAATGGGCCCCAGAACTTACAAACCTTGCTTTGCTTTACACATCTTGTTATACTGATTGATTTAGATATTTTTTCCATCATAATCCACCACCTATGCCCGACCCTTGAGCTAGTCCTGGATCAAAAACAGCAAGATGTTTGAGAAACCACATTACTCCAGCTTATTTCGCAGCAAGTCATGAGGGATGAGGTCAAAAGCTTTAAGCAGGTCAAATAAGCTCAATGACACTGTCTGATGTTCTTCCAAATTTCTATTTAAGACATCCTTGAGAAGATCCATAGTTGCCATTGATGGACTCTTCCACTTTTGGAAGCCATACTGTTGTGTATGGGGATGGGAGTTATCTTAGCTGCTTTTAATATTGATGGAAATTGGAAATACTCCACTTCTGAAACATAAATTGACTATGTAAGAAGGAGGCTCACCGACAAGATCTGATATTGACTTCACAACCACAGGAGTCTAGCCAAAAGTATTGCCTGCTTTTTAATTTACCAGGTTTTTCATGGCGCAGAAAACATCCTCAACTTTTACATCTTTCAGATTTAAATTTGTCCCAGGCATAAGTTTGGTCAGAAGATTTTAAATGTCCAAAAATGTGTCATTAAAACCATTGGTATCGGGTTTTTTAAATCTCTGCCCAGACCTTGCTTGCATTGCGATTGAGTACCTAATTCTTTATGAACAGCCTGCAACGAAGCTCTAGAAATGGTATTAGAGCAAGCAATTTTGCCCAAGATGTGCCAGTCTGATATGTTTGTGTCATGAAAACTCTAAAGTAATAAATTTTATGTAACCACTTGTCATAAGCATAGGCTTTGCTACTATTAATATTACGTGTTTCTATTACGTTAATTATTTCTTTTGAAATAATTCTGTCGAGTCTTTTTCGGCATTGAAAAAGTTTTTAGTGCAGTCCTCAGATTTTCACCTCCTAGTTGTTGTGTACGTGTTACGGGGAATCGGAATAAAAGACTGAATTAGTTTACATCATCGACTGTGCTCGGTTAAGGTTGGAGGGTAACTGAGAGAGAGAGACAAGGGCAGGACACTGGAAGTGGTAGTGGTGGTATGATCTGGTGGCGTGATGAGAACAGCCAATGGCATTTATTCAAACTGATCACCCCATATGACGTCACAGCATCATACGATCATACAGTTGGTCTTTGGCTGTGGCTTTAACTTGCCAGTAACAATTTATAATATGTATAATAATAATTATTATTGTAATTCAATACATTACATTTCCTCCCTTCCAAATTTCAAAATAAATTGAATTCACACAAGTCATAGATAAATTAAAACAATACAAGTGTAATAATAAATATATAATAAACACATTTAAATATAAATAACACATATCATTATTAAATGTCATCCTTAAGTACTGTAAGTTATTTACAAGTTTAATTTCTCTACAGGTTTCCTAATACGAGTTGGGTATCTGTTTGTATGATCAGCTGTTCTAGTGACAGGAGAAGGAACAGCTGAGGGTAGAGAAAGACGTGGTCTAGAATGAGGGGTAGTGATGTGACATGGAGAGGTACGATGCGGTGAGGAGGGGGAGAGACCAGCTGATCTAGTGAGTTCAGTGTTACTAATTCTGACTGGGCTTGGAGTTGGCGGACACTGAGCGCCTATCTCACGCTCCGCAACTGTACGGTCCTGAGATGGTGGAATTTGACTGTCACTGTCAACAATACTACTGTGTAGTCCTATCAGCTGATCAATATGTCTACTCCAAATTAAACCAGTTTTTGTCATAACAGAATACATCACATTGTTTTAACTAACTGTTTTATTACACAATGCCCTCTATCCATTTGTCTTTAGAGCGATAATCTCTCACTAATACAGATTGATTAGGAAATAGAATTCTCGTTTTTCTACCACCAAAATATTCTTTTTGTTTGTCCTGTTTTAATTGCACAGTTCTGGCTACATTAGGTCTGAGTAAATCTAGCCTGCATCTTAGTGGTCTATTGAACATTAATTTGGCAGGTGTCTCGTTAGTAGTACTATGAACGGAGTTTCTGTAATCAAATAACATCCTATTCAAGGCTACTTTAGTATCAATATTTTCTTGAAAAGCCAATCTTATTTTACGTTTAGCATACTTAACTGAGTTCTCAGCCTGACCATTAGACTGAGGATGATAAGCTGGTGAAAATGTATGTCTTATACCATTAAGTTGCATGAAATTTTTAAATTCAACTGAGGTAAATGGTGGTCCATTATCACTATGGATAGTGACAGGTAATCCAAATCTAGAAAATAGTTCTCTTAACTTTTCTATAGCTAGCTTAGCTGAAGTAGAGCCTACTTCAAATACTTCCAACCACTAGTGTAAGCATCAATTACTACCAAGTAGGTCTTATCTTTGAAAGGACCCAAGTAATCAATATGCAATCTTTCCCATGGCATAGATGGATAATGCCAAACATGTAGATTACTCTTACTAGGACTAGAACGTTTCCATAAGACAGGAAGAGCAATTGTTCGCTAGGCTTTCAATGTTTTCATCTATATTTGGCCACCAAATATAGGATCTTGCTACTGACTTCATTTTTACAATTCCCAAGTGACTCGCGTGTAACTCATTTAATACGTAGCTACGCAACTTGTTAGGAACAACAATTTTATATCCCCACATAACAATGCCATGCTCAACTGTTAGCTCGTCCTTCCTTTGGAAATAAGGTAACAATTCCCTATTCTCTCCTGACAAAAAATTTGGCCATCCGTACATCACATAGTTATGTATTTGTTTTATAATAGGATCATTTTGGGTTTCAGCTTTTACATCTTCAAAAGTTTTTTAAAGGTACTGAACTTTCAGCGATACAGTGTAAATAGGTACCTTTTCCACCTTGGTTCATTGTTATTATTTACAACGTGTTTAGTGCTTAATGGTAAGCGTGATAATGGCGTCTGCGTTACCATGCTTTTCTGACCTTACATACTGTATATCAAAATTGTATCCACTTAAAAATAATGCGTATCTTTGTAATCGGCTTGCTGCGAAAACAGGTAAACCCTTTTTCGGTCCAAATATGCTAATTAAAGGTTTGTGATCAGTACACAATGTGAATTTTCGGCCATACAAATATTGATGAAATTTCCTTACTCCATATACTACTGCTAAAGCTTCCTTATCTATTTGTGAATATTGACATTCTGCTGGTGATAAAGTACGAGAGTGGTATGCAATAGGTTTCTCAACGCCTTCAGGGGTTATGATACTAAGTACGCAGCCCAGCCCTGTCGAGCTTGCGTCTACTGCTAGTTTTACAGGCAACTTTGAATCATAATGCGCCAAAACTGGTGCTTTAGTCAAAAACATCCTTGACATGGCTAAATGATTTGAGACACTTTTCATCAAAATCAAATGGCACGTCCTTTTTTAACAAGTTGTACAACGGACTCAAGATTGTTGACAAATTATTGATAAACTTTCCATAATAATTTACCAAGCCAATAAAAGCTTTGACTTGAGTGACAGATTTAGGTACAGGTGCTTGATTTATAGCTTTAATTTTAGATTCAGAGGTATGCAGTCCATCTTTATCGATACTAAAACCAAGATACTCGATTTTGTCTACAAAAAACGTACATTTTATCTTTCTTTACGGTAAATCCTTTTTCACTCAGGCGTTTACAAACCTCTTGCAACCTACTTACATGAGTTTCGTTATTAGGTGCGGTGATAAGAATATCATCCATGAACACTGATATGCCTTCTAAATTATGCAAAGATTGTTCAATAACTCTTTGAAATATGCCTGGGGCTGATGAGATTCCATAAGGCATTCTACAATATGAGAAAAGACCCTTATGCGTGCTAATTGTACATAATTTTTGTGACTCACTGTCTAACTTTAATTGCATATAGGCTTGACTAAGATCTATTTTAGAGAAACGTTTCTCCATGCTGTAAATTTGCAAATAAATCTTCTATTCTAGGTATAGGGTACTTGTCTACTTCTAGATACTGATTTAGAGTAACTTTAAAGTCTCCACATAGCCTAATTTTCACCGTTCTTTTTTAATACTGGTACAATGGGCGTTCCCCATTCCGAGCTGCTTACTGGAATTACAACACTTGTTCGTCAACTAAGCGTTGTAGTTCTTTTTCTACCTTACTTTTCAATGAGAATGGTATCGGTCTTGGCTTAAAATACCTAGGACTAGCATTTTCTTTTAGATTTAGTTTTACTGGTTCGCCTGTATACTGACCTAGTTTCTCAGTGAACACTTCTGGAAATTGATTAGTTAGCTCGGACGTCATTGTCTCTAAATTAGCCTTGTTATCTATAGGTCTGTTTTATAACACACAAGTTATTTTTAAAACGAAATGTCAACTCCCAGTACTTTAAGCCAATCACGACCCATTAAAGGATGTGAACCTCCTCTAATACATACAAATCTAAGCATTTATGTATTTTCTCATAGCAAACATCAACATTAACTTTGCCCACAGGTATAATAGGTTCAGGTACATTCCTTCTGAGCTTATCAGTAATTCCTTGTTTTAACAAATGGATTAGCATATATGGTCTTCTGTTCATAATATGTAAATTGAGTAACGTTTTGCTGAGTTCTACAAAAAGTCCAAGAGGATACCATTATTTACTTTTTCATCTTTTCTGCAGTTGGGAAAACCTGTTGCTGTTGGTGTGCAACATTTACAGCCTACACTAAAACTGTCAGCAGATTATTTGAAAATGCACAATCAAATTGATCTGTTTTCCCCTCCTTCTGCTTACCTTCTACCACTGTCAAATTCCTTGATGATCCATCTTTGGCTGGATCTTCTACTTTAATATTTGTATACAGTTATATGTTCATTAGATTTAGAATCAGTTCCCTGGCCTTTTATAGAAAATATATTTTTCATCAGCTACAAGAATCCTAGTGATTGCCATTAGTCTACAGTTTCTAGTACTAAGCTTCATCACTTGTTTTTGCTTGCTTTACTCCCATTGGTCAGGATTGATTTTGTGTGTTAGTTTTAATCATGCACTTATTTTCTATCACACAATTTTTGGAGATGCTCATGGAAGACAATTAACTGGAGGACAGTTTGTATCTAGAGTTGCATATTTAGAGTAAAACCCTCCCTTAAACATACAGTCCTCAAAAAATGTTGTTACACCTTGGGATATCTAAAAAGAGAAACCTGACATAGATAATGAGATTTTTGGATTAAAATTACCCTAAAGTATCTAATAAAGGTATATGGTACATGGCAGAGTCTATCAGTAAAGCTTGTTCTGGTTAGAAATAACTTGAAAGAAAGAGTTCTCAAGTCAATATTGTATAAAAATGCGGCTAGCAAAGGAAATTTTTTATGGTTCCAGTCATCATAACTAGGCACATATTCAAAAGTGCAATATCACATTATATTGCTCAGCTTCTTTGATGACCATTAGTATTCAAGGTCAAGCCTTTTAAGTTAGCCATTTGGATTTAACAATTTTTATCAATTCATCGAATTCTATCAAGCAATTGTAGTGATTTCTTGTTGAATATCATTACAAATCTCGTTAGGCTGTATATTGTGCTGAGCATGCTGCATGAAAGTTCTAAACTTCTGAATTGATCTAACTGTACGTGCCAGTTGACATTTCTTACAATTGTTGAGGCCCAATCCAGCCAGAATTGTTTTTGAGCCTGTCTTTATTGACCATGAATTTTACCAGTCACTAGTAACTGCCAAACACCTTTCTACTATCATTCCAGTCTCTGACTACTATTAACTTTTTTCAGTCTTCATTTTTTATTGTGGAATTGGCAATATACAACAAAAATTATTGGAAAATAACCATAACGTAAAGCGTACATTAAGTAAATACGATAAACAAAACAATATACCAACTCTACTTCAATTAGTGGGTAAGAACTGTTCTAGGATGCATGGTCATTAATCATCATCAAAAATCAGTGCCGGATTTACAGATTGTTTAGGCCAAGTTTTTTGTTTGGCCCCCCCTCTCCCCTTGTGTTGTCTGAATTTTAAATGATGGTTTCTTTAAGTACGGTATATAATTCACTTGTGATGACAGATTATTAGATTAACTTAAAATAAAACTTATAGAATAAAATATGTGATTTTTAAAATATAATTTTAACCTATACTAAAAATACATATTTTCCTCTCTATTTTTATTTACAGAGAGTATATTGCTGACTGAAAGTAATACAGATGTTTGTTACCTTTTTATGTTAAGAAATATTCTAATTTAAAAGTTTGAAAATTGTATATCTCCATTTATGTTTATTGCTTTTGTCTAATAGATATTTATATAGCGTTCTAGTTAATCATTCCATAAAAAAATAAATATAATAAATTTTAATACAATAGAACCTTTTGAGTTAAACACACAATACATTATAATTTATTTGATAAGAGAAACAGGGTTGTATATACGACTCTTTTTAGATATGTTTCTCACTTACAGCCTTATAACTAAAAAATCTAAGTTAATTACGCACATGAACTATGTAACATATTTTTGTTTTTTGATTTGATGGATGATGATACAACCATGAGAAAATATTTGTTTATTACTTTATACCCATTCCATATGTCAAAATCACCAAAACATAGTACAATCCTATTACTCCTCAGCTATGAATTACATATTTTAATGAATTTTAATGGATCAAAAAGTGTGATACACGAGGTTTAAAGTTTGAACACAAACTAATCAACAGAGATACAATAATGAAAGTTACATTAAAATTTAGCCTGTTTATCTCTGCGTTTATACACGTGTCAAAAACTTTAAAACTATAATGTACACTTTTTTTGTCGATAAGAACAAAAAAGTTATGGGATTTTGGTCCTTTTCAATCAAATTGCAATTTTAAAAATTTGTAGCTCAGAAACTTGTGATCTAGTTAAGACCACAAGATAGGTACAAGTGTATCGTTGTTGAGTATGTAGTTTAAGAATTTTTTAATTATATGAAAAAAAGTTGCTATTAAACTTACCATCTTAGCTTATATTCTTCAACAGGCAGTACAGAAGTTTGATATTGGCCTGTGATGGAGCTCTTAAAAGCAGTATCTTGACCATATAATTTTGTAAACCACTATTTAAAACATTTAACTTTTAACATTTAATTGAACAGGTTTTAGTTCCTGTTTGTTTGAACACGCAAACCACCAGACTACCCAGGATGACGTTGCCATGGGAGAACCACTTTATTGCTGTGGTTTAGTCTGATATTAGAATTTCTCGGTTTGCCTCCCAACCAGTCGCTTTGAACGATTACTGGTTGTTCATATGGTAAGAATAATTTTTGAAAATCTCGGACTTCAGAACTTAATAGAAAATGGAATCATATAAATTTATTTGGTGATGAAAACGATTCTTCTGTGCGGTGGAGCTCGAGTCCACCTTACTCAATTTCCAGTTGAATGCTCTTACAATTAATCTACGAGACAATAGAATTTCCTTGTCAAATATTTCTTGTTTATAATTTTAAAACCAAATTACAACATAACATAAAGAGAGTGGTAGGAGAACTACTTTATCGCCAAGCTGTAGACTATGACATTCAAATTCATCAGTTGTTTAGAGATCATACAAATTTTAAACGATTATCGTCTTCTTTTGTATGGAGATACGTCTCCTCGATAATCTCGGATTTAAGAATTGAATTAAATATTAAGGGGTGGGAGAGCCACTCTAACACTGCACAGGTAGACAATGATATTTGAATACATATGAATCACCTAGTGCGGCACCTCTCAGTATGCATTATAGGCCAAGGCCTCTATAGAAGAAATTGGTCCTTAATCACACTAGTTTTGATGGATATTGAAATGTGAGGGTATCAAAAGAGTTAAGAATATGAAGTAATATTTTTTCTCCAATCATATGAGATTGTTAAAGCGGTATAGGTCAGAATTTTTCTAAAAATGATTTATACATGTTTTTCAGTTTCTCCTTGATTAGTCCTATTTGAGAATAGACTGGAATAAGTCCTAGTTTCATATAGTTCTAAAGAGATAACAGTACCTCTTTCTGTCTCACTGAAACCTAGATATGATTAAAGGTAAGTGTGGTCTAAGTCTAACTGATATCTTATTCTTCTATGGGGCGGCTACTGCCATGCACTTAAGCCTCAACTGATATCTTAGTCTCAGCTGTTGTGATATACATGTTTTACCTGTAAAAGAAAGTATTGATATATTTGATGCCTTATAAACTTAGATTGATGCAATGATGGAGAGAAGAACAACTATTCACCTTTAGATGTAGTAGAATATGTTATTATTTTATTGTACGATTTAACAGTATAGTACCGTAACATGAAAATGAGAGAGAAGCACAATTTGACAATTTTAACTCTATTGGACGCTTAGAGTAACAGAATATAACAACATCCAGACAACAGTTTAGAGTAACAGTCTAGCCAGATTTATGTGGCTTAGTCCACTAAAATACTGAACTTCAAAGTAGGCTTAGAAACAATAGTAAAAGGGTTAAGATTATGTAACTACAAGTACAGTACGTACGCGCGCTGAAGGTTCGGCCCTGTCGTTGCCCTACTAACCAAGTAAAAAACATTGACTCTCCAATGATCCGTCACGGACGGCAATGTTTAATTCTAGCTCGACAATCAACTTACAGTTAGACCAACTTCCTGTACAAATAAAATTCTGAAACTTCGCAGATATATTTTCCTGTTTATGCCAATGCTAATGGATGTATTAAGTTTCAATGTTTTATTACTTTTTCTTCAATAAAATATATTTTAAAATTAACTGTGCCAAAATTTGTGATCCAAAAACGTTTGTATGTGAGGGTTTTTTTTATTATTTGGTCAGGAAACTTTCACCAGCGGGAAAGTTTTTTCTGAATGAACTGAAGTTAATTTTAGATTTAACTTTTTTCAGATACATAGTTTAGGTTAGCCGTAACTTAGTCTGAAGTGGAATGTATCACCGAAACCGCTGCCCTACAGTTTATGGCCCATTCACGTAAATGCAAACACGGCAATACCATTTGAAAGTTTTAACATTGAATCACTTTGCAATAGTTTATTTCTGAAAAAAAAAAACACTTTAGGCCATAGTGGTGATCTGTGATAAACTAAAAGTTTAAA